>NC_059988.1:9471439-9774469 GCF_912999745.1 Papilio machaon
CATCCCGAGGAGGTACCGTCCCGTCAAGCGTGGCTAATCAAGGCACCAAAAGGTGAGGTTTCCAATCGTTAAATCATCATTTTTATCGTGTATTTGTAAGTGTTTTGTTAATATTTTTCGTTAAAATGTATTCTAGTGTTAAAATGTTACCGAGAGAGTGTTTTAATATCAAAATATACATGTGAAAACATTGGGACGCGTTACAATTTATTGCAGCAGTGTTGATTGGAGAGCGTTTCATTTTTTTGTGTTTAAACCTGTGGTAACATTACGTTTGATACTCATAAGTGTATTATTTTAGGAAAATGAGCAGCTCTGAGGAGGTATCATGGATTTCATGGTTTTGCGGGTTGCGAGGTAACGAGTTCTTTTGCGAGGTGGGTGTCTTTTGATTCACTGTACTTTCGTTGTGTTTGCAGTTTATATTGGTTCGACTATTAACTTTCAGGTGGACGAAGATTATATAAATGATAAATTTAACCTGACGGGGCTAAATGAACAAGTACCACACTACAGACAGGCCTTAGACATGATTTTAGATTTAGAACCTGGTAAGTATGCACCATAGATAATATCGGTGACATTAACATCTATTAAAATTAGATAATTTCATTATAAACAGATTAATATTCCAGTTAAGAATACTTTTATTTTGATATCAAATCACATTAAAACATTTTTACTATATAGATATAGATAAATTAAGAGTTACACAAACACTATAAAAGTGATAGGTGTCTTTTAACAATGTGGTTTATTATAGTTTTTTCTTTGGGTTCAATATTGGAAAGTTGAAAGAATCAAACTAAACACTTACTGAGGAATGTTTCTGTAACACAATCAGAGGCAATGTCTTGTATCGCCAGTACAATTTAGTAAATGCAAATTGTAGTGACATTGAATTGATTAGAATGATTCATGCTGTTTCTTGCTATCTATAGTAATTAATCAAATTTGAAAATGCTTATTACAATAAAGTTATACTTTTTGTTATTATTTTTTTAGATGATGACCTGGACGACAACCCAAACCAGTCAGATCTTGTTGAGCAAGCATCTGAGATACTCTATGGGTTGATACATGCTCGCTACATATTAACAAATAGGTAATGTTCAATTTATTTTATGAGTTTATTTACTTAAACAATCAGTAATGAGAAATTTGCTATTGTTGAAATAATATCATTTTCATGCATTTTTTGCATAAATCAATTTTCCACTCAATAATTGTTCCTCTCCTTGGAAGCTACTTTAAAAAAACATCAATATATTTATGGAGTTTTAATTTTTGTACAGAGGAATTGGACAAATGCTAGAGAAATTCCAAGCGGGAGACTTTGGTCACTGCCCACGAGTATACTGTGAATGTCAAGCAATGCTGCCACTGGGTAACTATTCTTTTACCTTTGAACCCAATAATCAACCTTGATAAATTTTTGTTTATCTGAGGTATTTGTTACTAACATTTGTAATCCAGTTGCTTTTAAATAGAAATTAAAATGTCTGACCTATCATTTAGAGCAGGAATCCCCAAACTATTTTGGTCAAGTGACTTTTCGAAAATGAACCGTTTCCACAGAACCCCATGACCAAATTATCTACTTTTAAGATCAATTATTGTTATTATTACTATTTTTAATTCTGAAAAGTCAATAGTAGAAGACAGAGTGAAAATTAGCAATGCTTTAAGTTCAATATCAACACCAAGGGATCAATATCGACCCCTTTGGAAATCCCTGATTTAGAGGATGATTCATTTTATTTTTCTTCTCCTAAATATGCAAAGTTATTAAAACAATCTATTGTGTGAATTTAATTATCATTTATTGAGTACAGCCATTAAAATGTTGCATAAATAATACAGGGCAAGTATAAAATTTCATTAACATTGTAGGACTGTCTGATGTGCCGGGTGAGGCCATGGTAAAACTGTACTGTCCCCGCTGCATGGATGTGTACACTCCCAAATCTTCGCGCCATCACCACACCGACGGCGCTTATTTCGGGACCGGTTTCCCGCACATGGTCTTCATGGTTCACCCTGAGTACCGACCAAAACGCCCCGCCTCGCAGTTTGTGCCCAGGTTAGTCATTGCAATATTACAATCTATCATGCTATTTCTAGAAATTAATAATGTTTAAGTAATTCAATTGGATCTTGCACATGAGTTAATAAATAATGTTTCTTTTTCCCCTTGTAGATTGTACGGTTTCAAGATCCACCCGCTCGCTTACCAGATCCAACAACAGGCAGCGGCCAACTTCAAGGCACCGCTGCGGAATCTCTCGTACAACAACGGTAAACGCTAGGGCCGCGCCCCCCGCGCGCGACCACGCGCCCCCAACTGCACAGTGATACAGATGCTCCCAATACATAACAAATACAAACTGAGCGGACATACTTTACATGGCCAATGTTCAACTAACAAGTAAATGGGATCAAATTTATAACAACTAATTACTTATTTATAATTCTTCAAAACTTATAATCTTCTACAATGAGTAAGTTTTATTTTAAATGTGATAGTAACTTATAAATTTTAGCATGTCACTTGTGTTTTTAAGACATTTCAGACAAACAGTAAAATATTTCGTACATTGAATTCCGTGTGCATCTGTGTTAAAAGCATATCTCAGCAGGATTTACCCATGTAATGCAGTAAAATTTTTTCACAATACTGCCCTCTTAAACCTGTCCACTCTGTTAAACCTATTGTCACTTTATAACAAGTAAAATTACGTTTTTAATCAACTTAAATAACATAAAATAACACATCTCTTAAATCTTTAATCGTCATCGTAGTTTATTGTACTATTTGTCTTAAGATTAGTCGAAATAAAATTTACATACAACTAATATGTAGGGAGGATCTGTATCAATACAATATTAAGCAGTTAATACTGTGGTGAGGACAACTAATAAATGGGACAGAAATGTTAGTGAGTCATCATAGTTATGTAAAGGTTCCACAACAGACATAGCTAAAATGTTTGGTCATACTTAGTATAAAATAGCCAAGTATTGATTTAGATAATGTCCATTGCTATCTTGTATAGTTATTATTCATCAAACATTGCTGCAAAAAATTCATTTACACAATTCAATCTATTTGATAACAGTAGTTCTCACAAATGGTTCAATACATCTTGATAGAGGTCTTTTAATCTGTGTTCAATTACTGTTATATGGGGCAATGGTAAACTCAACCGGTATATTTGTAGTTTATATTTATAAAATCGCATCTAAGCTAGGCACTTGTAAGTTTTTATTTTTATATCCGATAACACAAATGGTCCTTTTAACATTTGCGCATTTGTGTCTTGAAGACTTTCCATTATTGTATCGGTTCCAGTAATTATAAATAAATATTATCAAAACTATTGGCCTTTTTTTCTTGCTTATCCTGCATGTTAACCATGTTTTCTTCCTGTTCAAAGCAAAATAACCAAGTTGTGTGTTCGGCGATTGTTGATATTTTAATGAAAAATCATAATTGCAAAAATAATAAAAAAAAAATTGTGCTTTAGCTTTATTGATTAGTTTGATCAGTTTAGAGGTAACTGTAATTAGCTAGTTGCTGAACAAAGTAGCTAAACTAGCATAAAAACTCATGGTTATAATATATTCTAACATGTGTTTTGACAATGAGTTTTTAACTAAGTAGGAATATATTTGTTTTAAAAAAATATCGAAAACTTATTAGTCATATTGATATAAATATAACCTAAAATTCATTTAAAAAAACTAGACTTCACAGTAACACTTAGCACTTGAACATTTTATTTATCATAGAAAAAAATAGCTACATAATTATTTAGACCAAGTGGAAAATAAAATTTTAATTGAAGACATTTGTTTGTCACAGAGACGAAGACTTCAAGTAACATTCCAAAATGATCATAGCCAAGCAGCGTGCAGCGCACAGACCGCAGATGCGAGCACCCACCATGGCCGCCTCAATCTACTACTAATGACCAGTAACATAAATAATTATAATATTTATTGAAATAACTAATTTACTCCTTATTTAAACTAAACAGTTGTGTTTTTATTTCAAATAAAGTTTATTTTTACGTTTTATGTATTTAATTTTTTTATTATTTTTATAAAATAGCACCTGTTTATAATTTAATGTTCAACCAAATTTGCAATTTCTGACGTTCATGCAGCAAGAAATCTACATAATTCTCTGACTAGGTCCACATTTTTAATCTCATCAAAGAAAGAGCTGTCTAAGATGGAATTATACTTCTTAATAAATTTTAACGCCTCTCTTTTAAGATAGTTGGCATTATACATATCAGATAATACAAGAATTTCCAGTGCACTGTCATGAGTTAATTGATAACATAATGCATGCTGAGTTATTTCTTTAAGACCATTTAAATTGAATCTATCAGCCAACATAAGTAGATTGTAACAATTCTTGCTTTCTAAATCTTTCACTGTTCCTGAGTAAATAAACTCTAAAATGCATTGAAGATCCTCTTTACCAACATCAACAAGTTTTACATAACTATTCTGAGACTCTGCAGTCTCCTCTTTGAGCATAGCTTTAAATACTTCACTTTGTCCAGCTAAAAGAAGTTTATGGACTGAAAACTTTTCCCCATCCAATGATTCTATTGTGAAATCAGCACCTACTGGATCATTTAACAAATCAATAAAATCCATGGTACTGGAATTTATCTCTGTACTTTGAGAATTTTTAAATGTTATAGCTATATATAATGTCTTATCTTTTAAACACTCAACATCGAGATCGCTGAAACTATAAGTTGTAACAAATCCAGTGCTTGCTTCCCGCTCTCCTACTCTAAGTACTCGAAAATTCTTCATACTTTTATCAAGATATACAGCGCCAGTCTTCTTATCAAAGGTCATTTCATTACTATTGCTTACAGTGACATTTATTGAACCTTCTTGGGGGCTTGAGACAAACAGTTGTAAAAGGAAAATATTACCAACTTGACTTGTCATATACGTGTACCTATGGTCAGGAACATCTGCAATATAGGTGCAACCAATATCGTAGAAGTTAGGTCTATGAAACTTTTGATAAATATCTTCGAGACAAAGCCACTTTGCATTTACGGTTTGACAACAATTGTCGTTGTTACCGGTTACTACACTCCCATCATCCTGTTTTAAAAAACAACAAATATATTATTTACTGGGAAGGCATTGCATGATATTTAGATAAGTTATGAAATTGTTACCTCCATCTTGTTATTCTTACTAATAACAAAAATATAGTAAAAAGTTTGATTTTAAGACTAATACTTAGAAAATTATTTCCTATTGAGTAATAAATACAATTAAATAGATATAAATAAAAACTTTATAAAACTTCTTTCTTCTTTATCCCATCAAACAGACGTCAGTGTCACTCAATTATTTAAGCTCAAGTAACAAAAACCAAATGTCAATTATTAATTATTTTAGAATTAGGACAGAGGAGGCACACCACCATCAGCTAATAAAAGTTATTTTAAGTTTGGGAACGTTTTTTCGTGTTTGAATGTCGAAAAAAGTGCTTTACATTCCTTGCACTAGCCTCATCAGTTTTTTTCTTCTTTTTTATATTTTCACGGAAAGGGACTTAATAATGGCAACTTTGCTAATGTCAAGATGACATTTCACAAAAATATAGTTTTATTTTCCTGTGCATGGATTTCGATTGTTTTTAGAATTTTTTCCTTTCAATATTAGGTTTTGCTACTTTGAATCTTTTCCTAATGCTATGACAAACATTGAGGCTTTAAGCCTCTATCAAAATGGTTTTAAACGCCGCTGTACAAATGTTGAGGTATGCAAAGAAACCTTATAAAAGATATTTACATCATCACTATAACCCTAATTTAGCAATTTTCTCACAATATTTGTTAAAGTCAATGTAATAATTTAAAGCCTTTAAACATACAAAGAATATTCGTTGTTTTATAATTCCTTAATTACTTTTAATTTCTTTCATTTCAGAGAGGCAGATGAATTAAAACAGAAGATTTTAAAATTCAATAGTGGAACGTCAATGCTCCAAGATCGCAGCCTTTGGACAACACAACAACAATTGCAAAATGTCTGTAAATGCTTTTTAATACATGTTTTGTTATTGCTACAATCAGAAATGTAATATTTTAATTTTTAGGTTTATCAGAAAATTCTAATGCTAGACTTAGACTATGCCTTGGATAAAAAAGTTGAGCAAGATCTATGGAATGTTGGTTTTAAACAACAGATTGAAGCATTACAAGCTATCTCTAAAGATAGAAAGGTAAGAATATCTAGCTATATTAACTAACCTTCCCCAAAATGACTTAAATGATTTTAAATGTGCCAGTTATCATATCACTACTAAAAAATATTTTTTTAGAATCCCCTGCGCAGTGAAGGCCAGGCAATGCTGTCATGGGTCCTTCAGGCCGCAGCTGGTTTCTACCTCTGTCTGCTCCATCAGATCTGTGCAACTTTCAAACTGGACTTACCATTTAGGTTTGTATAAATATATTCATTCTTTCCTTAATATATATGATGAACTCAAGAATGGATTGATAACAGTATATTAACATTTATTTGTTACTTGAAAAATATATATTTTGTAGACGGCGTGCATCATTGCTCGGTTCTGTGGAAGCTTGGGGACCAGGAGCATCAGCAGCACCGGCGGCTGCGCGCTATGCGAGTCAGCACTGCCTTGTACACCTAGGAGATCTGGCTCGGTACCGTCAGCAGTTACGCGTCGCACATACGTTCTACCGACATGCACTCGCCGTGTCCCCACATTCTGGTCAGCCGTATAACCAACTTGCATTGGTAGCGTGGCGTCGAGGCAGGCGACTGGCTGCTGTGTACTGGCATGTAAGGTCATTACTCGTTAGAGCACCCTTCCCGCCCGCGCCTGTTAACTTAGCGCGAACCCTAGAGGCCGCTAGGTAAGTAGTTTTGTCAATTGTGTCTAATAAATTGATAACTATCTATGTTTGTGTTGTATGCTTGTGTTTCAAAGTAATCTTTAAAATCCAATGTTATAGCCGTGATGTGAAGGAAGGTCCACCGCTGCCTGTGCTGCCAGGGCTTACCAACAACATGTCCCACGTGGCTGAAGTCAAGACTGAGAGACTGAACGCACACTCCTATGTCACAGAGCTCATCCGAGCCATTAACTACATACACACTGTCGAGCAGTTAGTACTATACGTATTTATTACATTTGTTCTCCTAAAAATGGTCTCACAACTTTTTTTTTTATATATCAAAAGGTGGCTAACAAGCGAAAGGCCACCTGAATTCGACCAAAATATCGAGGCGACCGTTACAAATAGACTTCCGCAAATGCAGATGCGTAGCCTACCTTTAATCAATGGAGAAGGGGATGCATGGAACGAGAATATTTCCCCCTCCAATTCATTCCCTCTTTAGCCAAATCCACTTCCCCTTCCCAACTATTTCTTATTAAGAATGGAAAGAGGACTAAAATTACATCTTTATAAACATTAACTTAATATTTAAAAAAAAATGACTTACTTTCAGATTAGATGCGGCAACAACTCTAGTGAACACTTTGAACACATCACTAACGCCTTTGATCGCGACTGACAGCTTTGAGTCTATGACTCTTATAAAGGTTAGCGTTTAATTTAACACAATACAAAATTAAATTAAAATTAAAAAAATATATATATCCGCTCAATTAATTCCACATTTTATAATAAAAATTTAATGGCATGATGCCCAATTTTGATATTGAATTGTAACATAGTTAATATTATGACAGATGTCGTGCGTGTTGATCTGGCTGGTGCAGTCTTCGAGTGAGGATCTGAGCTCTGACAGTGCGCTGAGTGCTGACGAAGCGGTAGCAGCGCGGCTGGCAGCATCGCTGGCTGCAAACACCGTACTGGCCTTGCTGCTGCCCGCTTACACAGCTCCTGAGCCACCAAAGAAGGCATTACCTGCTTGTGAGCGTTTATATTATAGCTAGTGTTGTTGAGAATACTTTTAGGCAACCTACGTTCCCATACTTTAGTCAGTCTTTTCTTCTTTTACGAGTTTTATCTACTCGCTGTCGCTGACTAAGCTGCGCGGAATTAAAAAAAAACCTAAAAACTAGCTTTAATATGTTCTTCCAGATTATGCTTTACATCTGTGCCAAATTTCATCAAGATCCATTTAGCCGTTCCGGAGATACCTTCTAATATCCATCCATTCATCGAAACTTTCGCATTAATAACATTAGTAAGATGTGAATCGATTAATATTAAATAAGATCAATGTATCTAAGTGCGACCATTAATTTGTGAATGTACAAATGTTAATAGTGAGCATTGTATGTATGTAGTAAAGGTGTGGCTGCAGTGGGCGGCGGCGCGGGGGCGGGGCCGAGGGCGTGGCGGCGCGCTGCAGGGGGCGGCGTGGCGCGCTCGCCCGCAGCTCTGGCCTGCGCTCGCGCACACGCTCACTGCGCTACTGCCGCGCGCCGCTGCTCTGCCGGCTGACCTCTGTGAGTATTATCAACAGCCTGAGTCAGTCCGCTGCTGGACATACTCTTTTCTGATGCCTTCTAGACTAACTAAACATTAAAATAAAGTTTGGTATATAACCAAAGTATCAAGTTTTATTGGTGGTTAATGATTTAACTTAAACTTATGTATCCAGACGACACAGTTCCCCTGCCTGAAGACGAGGAGCTGCACGGATTCCTGCCGCTAGAGGAGGCTTTTCAAGGGCTCAAGTTCTCTTACCACACCACGTGGGACACGTACGGTGGTCGCCTGCCGGACATCGACACCGGACAGGACGGCGATACAGGGTGAGTTGTGATAACAACAGGCACACAATGAAATTAAACTTGTTTTGGAGTGGTTTCACTTGAAGTAAAAGTTATGTTAAAGTGGGTGATTTTTTTTGTTAAATTCTAATGCTGTCTTGTTCTATTCGAAGGAGTCCGTCGAGCATCGCGGCTTCGTGCTTCAGCAGCGAGCCCGAGTTGGAAGACAAGGTGCGCGCGCACAGGCTCGTGGCGCTCGGCAAACAGCTCGCCGAGCAGCACGCCGAACATTTTACGTGCGAAACGTAAGTACAATGTAAACGCAGATTTTGTATGAAGAAATGAAAGCTTATGAAAATCAGGAATTCTTTACTGGATGTTTGTAACAGAGAGGAAGACGGCACGATACGATTTAGTGCGTCGGCGGTGGGCGGGGAGCAGCTGCGGCGTGCGCTGGCCGAGCTGAGTGCGGCCGCGGAGCAGGGGGCGGGGCCTGGTGCGGCGGAGGGCGGGGCCGACGACAGCGAGGACGAGGCCCCGCCCCCAGCACCGCCCATCATCATATCCGAAGCGGATTTCAGAGAGAAAGGTCAGAAGGAAAAAATATTATATTACGTAATTGTATAATTTCTGCAAAATTATATTTTCCTTATATAGTAGTGAAGAAAATAAAAATTGATTGTGTGCTGCAGTGCGGGAGAAGCGCGTGGGTATACTGAAGCCGCAGGGGTCTCTGGAGCGAGCACGAGAGGAGCGGGCACGGGAGGAGCGCGCCACTGTGCACGAGGAACACCTGCCTCTGGTACATAATCTCGTATCAATTTTATTATAAAAACATTATTTCAATAAATTTTTATTTACCATTTGTTGTGTAGGAAATTGAAGAAGAGAGCAGCAAAAGCGAAGACAAGAAGGAGGGCCGAAAGGCACGCGTCAACATCGCCATGGCCGCCATCATGCGCAAGCAGGAGGAGACCAACAAGCAGGTTTGTACACAACATACACACTCGACTTGATGCATACATACATATTGAACAAAAAATATATTATTACGATTAAGTAAGTTTGGATTATTAGAACGTTCTTTTATAAATTTCAGGTGAAGTTTGCATCACCGCCGCCAACACCGGACTCATTGACAGAGGGCAGCGAGTCCGGGGCCAAGGAGGCCGAAAAACTCAAGGTCCTGCAACCAAAGGCCATCAAGTCCCTTAGCAATCTGCCTCTAGGCAGGAAAACAGGCGGCATTCTCTCCCTTAAGGACAAGTCGGCCGGCTACCCTCACCTCGTCAACACAGACCCCGAGCCATCTAAGAAAACTGAGAAAGACGAGAAGAAGGATCCCAAGCCCAACACCAACACGAATCAAAACTCTCAGCAGAGTTACCAACAGAAATGGCAGGACCATCCGCCGCAGAATTGGCCCGTCCAGCCTCAACCATTCAGCGAGCCACGCGTCGCCTTCCAGAAGACCTACGGCATCCAGAGCGCAGGTCTCAGCTACAACCCCAACTACCAGAGCGCGCCCGGCTTCGGCCAGGGCATACGACTACCCGTCGTCAACCCGAAGGAGATCGACGTGAGGACCGCGGCGCTGCAGAAACAGAACTCCCGCCCCGAGCTCTTCCAAGAGGGGCACAAGTTCACGAACCACGGGTACCAGATGTCCAGTGACAAGAAGAACTTCCTCAACGACCTGCCGCCGCGCTTCGCCAACCAGTACCGCTACTGGCACAACGCGCAGGAGACCCAGCCCAACGAGAACAAATTCAGAGATGAGAACTTCACAAACAACGCGACCTTCGAATCCCAACCCTTGCGCAGCTGGCCCACACCCCAGCCCGAGTACCCGCAGCCGATGACCTGGTGGAAGCCGGAGAACTCGCAGGTCTTCAACGCGAACTTCTCCGCTCCGATGAACGTCCAGCCCAACTTCTATTCCCCGTCTCCGATCTCTTCCAACACACCAAATCCCTACTTAAATCTGACCTACAACCAGAACCAGGCGCAGAAACCTGACAGTGTGAATCCTAACTGGCAGGCGACGATCGGTCAGCCTCAGATGCCGACGCTCCAGAACCTGGTGACGTCACCCAACTTCAGCGGTGCACTGAACAACTTCGGCTCGTACGGTGCTGGTGTGGGCTACGACGCCGCAATGTACCCTCAGTTCGCTAACAAGCTCGCCTTCCCCCCCGCACCCCCGAACACGCTCAAACTCGACAAACCCTACCCCAGTAAGGATGTTGACGAGACGATCAACTTTGGTGCCAATGTTATGGATCTACAGCAGAGAAATATAACCTATAATAACGTGAACCAGGACGTGGGCGCAGCTAATACATTGGAGCAGGTCAGAACAATACTGTAATAATCTTACTAATTAAAAATGCCTATGTTTGGATGGATGGATGGATGTTTGTTACAAAGTATCTCCGGAATGATTCAACGGATCTTAATGAAATTTGTGACAGATATAGAACACATAGGCTTATTTAGTTTTTTTTTTAATTCCTGGCGAACGAAGTCCCAGGCGACAGTTAGTAAGACATAAAATAATATGTATTGATTTTTTTTACTATTGGTATTGTAATTTCAGGTGAGCGACAGTGGCGCCGCGGGTGTGGTTGCGGGCGGCGCGGGCAACACGTACTCGTTGTTCAGCGCCGCACCAGAACCCGCCGCCTGGCAACAGCGACACCCACACCAGGTCACCATCAACACAATTAAATGAAATTAATTGTAGAGTTCTAGAATAATTATAAAAAAAATGTGAGCCGTCATGGGACGCCTGGCAGATGTGAAACATCGTGTGTGTACAAGTAATATGCATAAAAGATAATATTATTAAAATAATTTTAAAAATTATGTATACCTCAGTATAGCGTGGCGACGGGTCGCCACACCGTACACTCTACTACACATAAAATATATATGTATACCTTAGTATAGCGTGGCGACCCGTCGCCACGGCAAGTGTCGCCACGCCAACAATTCGGTTTACAAGTGATCCTATAGATGTTTCACATCAAAAAACGATTTCTTTATTAGAGTATAGGTTTATCTCTTAGAAAATTGTTAATATTTTTAAGGGTGTTTTTGCAGTCTTTATGGTCGGGGCCGGGCCCCTCTCCACTGGAGCGACTGCTGGAGCAACAGAAGCAGATGCAGCAGCCTCCCGCCAAGCAGTGAACTCTACATCATGTAATACGTAACTAAACAAAAATATATGATTGTGTCTGTCTTCACCATACCTTATTTGGTTTGGAAGTAATTCAATGTCGAATTTATTTTTATAAAGTAACAACGACATTTGAAAAAAATCAACTTTGTTTTTAACTTTTTTGAGTTTTACTGAGGAATTGTTAAATTTTTTAAATGGTAACATTATAAAACTTGTTCCAAATTTCGATTTTGTTCGAAATGTTTCTAGAATTATTGGAAAGAGATTGAATTATGATCCTTCGTCACATTTTATTTCTTTGTCATATTTCACAGTTCTCGTGTCGTTAGTCTCACTCATTCCTGAGTTATTTTATAGTTCTTTGTGAACTAACCTCATAGTAAATAAAATTTTTATGTAAATATTTTTACTGAATTCCATAAACAAAAATAGTAAAATTGTTTTAATTTTTAGGCGTTTGTATATTTTTTTTGTAATTTGTGAGTAATATTTAAATTAAATCTTATTTAATTTCTTTTTACAAATTATTTCAATCACAATTTATAATATGTAAAAGTTGTAAAGTTTTATTCTCAAAGTACGAGTTGCAATAAACATCACAAATACTTAATTCTCAGAATTAATCATAATTGTTGAGAATAAAGCAATTATTTTATTGACAACAGTTGCAATGTATTTATTTATTGTGATTTAAAAAAATACAGTCGAATTGATAACCTCCATTTTGAAATCGGCTAAATATCTCATTTCAATGTGCAATTCCACTGCCAAAACGTCTCTACAATAAAACTTTTTTTTTGTTTAAAGAAATTAAGCGAGTTGGTGAAACATTTTGCTGTGGAAGCCCACGAGATATTAAAGCCTCTTGTTTACTTGAATATATTTAATGTTATATACTAAATCATTAATACGAAATATAAGTGTTTGTTATCTTTTTGGTTCGTTTTTAACATACCAAATATTACTGTCGGTTTCCACTGTTGTAACACAAGTATTAAAAAACATTTCTCTCATTTTTATAAAAATATAAATATAATAAAATGTTTTAGAAACATGTGTGTCGGCAGTATTTTTGAATTGAATCTACCTTACATTAAGTAAACCGATCTTAGTGTTTACGTTACATTACAAATTGTACCAAATTTTGTTCTAGATGTTTTTTTTTTCTGCGAAAGTTCTCGTACATGTTTTGCTTCAGTAAGCATGAAGTAAATTGAAAGAAACTTTGTGTTATTTTGTATTAAAGATATTTTTGTTATACGTTGAAATCAATTTTGTTTCATTTTAAAAAAACCCTACAATTAACATATTGGAACTTTTAACTTAAACTTCTTTTTAAAATATTTGTAAAATAAAGGAAATCTTCTCTGATTTACATCTTACTAATATTATAAATGGGAATGTTTAGATGGATGGATGTTAGAAGGTATTTCTGGCACAGCTTAACAGATCTTGATGAAATTTGTCACATAGTCTGGACGAACACTTACTAATTAAGTTTTATTAAAACGGAAACTAGAAAAAAAACAACAAAATGTCAATAATTTAAATTTATTCTTCCTTCGTAATACTAAATAATAATAATTAAGGGATACAAATGTATCTAATATTGTAAAAAAGCGTAATATCTATAACTAATTGCATTAAAACGTATTTACATTGCGAGTGTCTCAAACATTTGAACGCAACCTTACATCAAGTCGTGGTTATATAAACCTAATTCAGCTAATCAACAATAAAATTAACGGATAAAATATGAACGCTGCAAGAACAGTTTTCTTCGTGCACTCTCAACTAAAATTATTGCTAGTAGGTAACAATGTCTCTACAGAATCTATTATATTTCTTCACGTGTCTGAAGTTAACAAGGTACTGTGGGTTTCTGAGACCAAAATCCCCATTTAAAATATATATGTTTTGTCAAAGATAATGACAGACATTTTGGTCTTAGAAACCAATTATTAATCAAATATAAAAAAAGATGCTCGAGGCCTAATTTTAGTCCTCTTCCCCTTCACAATCTTTTCTTATTAGAAAAGGATGGGTAGAGGAAGTGGATTTGACGGAGGATGGGAAGCATAGGAAGGGGAAATATCCTCTTTCTGTGCGTCCCCTTCTCCGTTGATTAAAGGTAGGTAACGCATCTGAATTTGTGAATGTCTTTGAGCAACACTCGCCTCGCTATTTCGGCGAATTCAGGTGACCGTTTGCTCATATGCCACCTTATGATATATATACAAAAAAAAAGCCAAACAGCAGATATACTCTGTCTCTTTCTAGACCAGTGTTTCCCAAAGTGGGCGATAACGCCCCCTTGGGGGCGTTTGAAACCTAGGAGGGAGCGATAAGGGGCCCAAAAATGGGGGGCATTGAAATTAATTCAAGTAATGACATTGTGGTTTTTAAGTTTTAGAGCTGAATAAAAATTAGGGGGGCTGTGAAATATAATTGATTTTCAAAGGGGGCGGTGAAAGAAATAAGTTTGACAATCACTGCCCTAGACCTCTACGTTCTATATGTTGTTGTCTTTCTCACTATGAGTGCGCCACTTACAATTGCGAAGCTAACTTCAGACATATGAATATTCTACAGCTGGCTTTACATTATGCAATTTCCTTATGTATAGATAACATAATATGACCATCTTATTAAGGTATTTAGAAATATTTTTCTTCATCACAATGGCGCCTTGAATTTCATACATTTAAAGAGATACAAATTTTGTGACATTTAACTTAAATAAGGTAAATATGCGTTTAATTTTGAAATAAAATAAATTTGATAAACAAAAAAAATATGAAATTTTTAAAAGAAGCAATTATCATGTCTAGTGATGCAACGGAAGTGTCTTACCGGAACCAGAAACGGAAACAGATGTCAAAAATAAATTTTAGCAGAAACGGAAACGGAAACGGATGCGGAAACAGAAGTGTAAATAATAATAAAAAACATATTTACAAAAATATTTTTTTCGGTAAAAACTGTTTGTATTCGTTTTTAATTTATTAAGGCATTGGATATCGGTGTTCTTTAGCCTTCAATGTATGTATTTTTACTGCGCGGCAATAAGTTAAAATACGCGTTTTTTTTTTTAATTTATTTTCAGGAAACAAAATTACACTATTTACAAATTAAAGTTCGCCAAACCACTCGTGTTGACAAACGACAAATATATTTCTAACTATATAATGATGATGATATATTACATGGTTATCACTTATTCAAAAGTACATTTAATAACTCGTAAGAAATAGTCGCATTTTGCCAGTTGTCAAATTTTATATGGACAACAACTAGACAGTTTACTCCAGCAAGAGAAACTGATTGTTTCAAACAGCAGCAGAAAATATTACGCGCTTAAATTCACAAAATAGTACGTAAACAAACAAATGCGACAAGTGCCGAAAGGCCGCGCACGGATTGCCCGTCTCGCGCCGCGCATTTGGATCTCTCAGCCGTCGTAAAGTTCCGTTTTATCTCCGTTATAAAAGTTGCGGAAACAGAAGCAGAAACGGATGTTGAAAAGCACGCGGAACTTCCGCACTTGCGGAAACGGAAACAGACATCCGTTGCATCACTAATCATGTCTTACTTTTTTGTATTTAAATTTTTTTTTTCGTAATTTAAACATTTAAATTTGAACATACCTAGATACTTTGTGCGGAAAAGCGAAAGACATAAAATACTTAACGTACGACATCGTGTTACTAACTGTAGGTTTCTGAGATGAAAAATCCCCATTTAAGAAAGAAAGAAAGAAACTCGTTTATTACCACACAAGTACAAGAGAAAAAAAAATTCACACCACATATTTATGAAAATAATTTAGTGAAATGTGGTAAAAGGGGCCAACTCAGCGTATGCAGAGACGGCCTAAAGCAGTCCCTGCGCTGGTTTAAAATATATTGTTGTCTATTTTGTCAAGATAATGACAGGGATGACGACATGTTTTATACAGATTTGGATCTCAAAAACCTACGGTAAATTAGCTTTGCAGTATTTATGCCAACATCACACACACACAAGTGAAAACATCTTGACGATATATTTTATTAGACAAAAGTGAAAAAAAAAAATTGAGCAGTGACATTTTATAAGCTCTTATACTTTTCACAGATATACCAAAAAACGTGTATCATAATTCATTTAAACCGACATAATTTAATAAATCAAAATTACAATAATTATTATTGAATATAAATAAAAAAAAAACGCTTTAAATGTCAGTAAAAACATGATAGATTTAACAAAATTGATATTCAGCCTTTGATTTGTGTAATTTATATTTTTCAACGTTGAGGTTACGAATTTCTCGCAATTTTTCGTACTAGACTCTCAGACAAATAGTCCGGTAACTCAATTTTTTAACAAACTTGTACTTGCATTGGCACAATCTTAATAACTATTTCAATATGGCGCATACAAATTTTATAAATAAATAAAAAATGTACAAAATAATTGACTATGGAATTGTAAAATTGGCAGCACAATTTATAGTTGAACTAAATATTTGAAATATAATATATTTTGCATGTATAAAATTATTTATATTTATTAAAAATAGAAACAATTGGTTACTAAACGTATATGAAAAATGAAAAATACGAACATCTTTCCAATATCATAAAAAACCTATCAAATTCCTTTTGTTTATGTCATATACATAAACAAAAGACTAAATTAATTGCATTTCTTGCAAAAAAAAAACATGGCCACGGAAAAAAAATAGTCTTAGAAATTGGAAATTAACACATTGATGGACAGTAACGTCTGTGGGCGTTCCTATAGTAAAAAATGATACGACAGAACGCCTTTAGTCGTAATAGTTTATACTCGTGTCACGGCAGTACGGCTGAGGGCGTTTGATTTTCAATACTTTTACAAGGAAGAGAATGTTGTAGTGTCACCGCAAAAGTAATGCGGCTTTCCTACTGTCATCGTACATAGTTCTACAACACGTCAAGGGACACACACATTGACAGAATTCCGGTACCCCTCCCCCCGTACAGTACGCCCGTGGGCGTCATGTTTTCATACATTTAGTCACGTAGTGCGCGTCGGCGGTGGGCTTCGTGTCACCTCATATTTTCGCGCGCAAATAACGGCTCGAGTGGTAAGTTATTGACGTATTTTTGTGTTTTTGTTTATCGAAATATTCAAATTCAATTTTGTATAAGGTAATTGTGCTTCTAAAATTAGTGGTTGTTTGTATTGAATGCAGTTTTTTGGTATTGAATTAATAATGAATTTATCTACAGATGGCGCCTGGAGATCCGTACGAAAGGGAACAAAAACGGCTGTTAGAATTGTTCAATGAAGCTGAAACTCCGGAATCTAGTGAACAGAGCTGGGCATTAACTCGTTAATCCGTTAATCGTTAATTAACGAAGTTAACATTTTGCTTAACGGATTAACTTTTAAGTTAACTTCAAAAAGTGTTAACGCTTTTGTTAACTTCCGTTAAACTCAACTTCCGTTAATAAAAGTCCGTTAATCGTTAAACTAGAAACTTTGAGACGTGCTGTCATTTTGTTTAAATTACATGCCACGCCACGCTCGTTAGTTCAGCTATGTTGGGCGACTGTCGGCGTCTCGAATGGTGAACGAACGAGTTGATAATTGATATAATATGTGAAGTTCGCGTGCAAGTGTGATGCATCAGAGCGTCTGGGAAAGACGTGACCAACAGGACAAAATCAAAAGAAGGCTCGAAGTAGTATATTTCATTACGAGTATATAAAAGCATCAGTATGTAATAGCCCGCATTCCGAACGCTCTTCCTCCCTGCAATACGCCACTTTTTGAGCTACTGTATTAAAACACTTTTTTACTCGTGCTTTTTCTTTAGCTTTTCTAAACTTGTCTTTCCCAACTGTCAAAATAATGTCTGTTAAAAAGAATAACCAACCACGAAATTTATACAGAAAAAAAATCATTGAAGTTTTCATGCAAATATTTCTAAAAAGAAGCTTCTAATTAGTTAGAATATCAGATTTAATGATTTGATTCAATGAATTAGGTTAGTTTTCATTTTATTTCATCTCATTAAATTTAATTTTCATTTCATATCAATAAAAATAATCTACTGAAGACTTGGTTGTTTGGGCATAGTTCCCTTAGCCTTTTTTTTTTTTTTTTTTTTTTTTTTTAAGTCTGGAAATGCATTTACGCACCCCCTACGCCGGGCTGTGCAATGGCGTAGGGGAGTGTGGGACTCGCCGGCCGCAGAAGGCGACCGGAATACCCACTAAAACCAGACTGCCCTCTCACGCGTTGCGGCGGGGCCACGGGAAACGCGTTAGCTTACTTCCGTGACCCCGCCTGCGTTTGGCCTCTACGGGCCCTCAAATCTAAGGCGTGGGGAGAAGGGCAGCAGCGGCAAATTGCCGCCTCCTTCTCCCCACTCTTCTCTGCCGGAGCGGGGGCGCTAGGGGATCCCCTTCGCGTTCCCGCTCCTTCTCCTCCTTCTGCGACATAACTGTTTCGCAGAAGGAGGAGACCGCGTTCCAAGACCTCTCACTTCCCAACATGGCGCGTACAACGCCGGGAAGTGAGAGGTCGCCGCCTATCGCCGCCACCAGGGTGCGGCGCTCTTCTGTCCAGGCGCAGCACACTTCAAGTGTGTGCTGCGCCGTATCCTCATCGGCGCCGCACCCGTGGCAGCGCATCGTCTCTTCCCTTCCGATCCGACACAGGTACCGTCCGAAACAGCCATGTCCGGACAGCACCTGTGTCAGTCGGAAGGTAAGGGAGCCGTGGCTCCTCCCACACCACTCCGGGAGCTGTGGGCGTATGGCCTCTATGGTGCGCACGCCATATTGGGCGTGCGCTAGGCCACTCGCCCAGAGCTCCACGGTCGTCTTTCTCCTCGCCTCCCGGGCGCGGGAGAGCTCCTCTGGAGCCGGGGCTTCGCCCCGAGCTCTTTGTGTTGCCCGCGCCCAGTAGGCTTCGGCCAGCACGCCCGCCTCTATTTCCCACGGAGGGGTGCCGGCCAAAACGCAGGCCGCCGCGTGGCCTACCGTGCGGTAGGCCCGACACGCACGCGCCGCAATTATGCGTTGCGGCCTGCGGAGGAGGGCCCTGTTTGGTGCGTTGAGGGCATTTGCCCACATCGGTGCACCGTACAGGGCCATGCTTTTGACGACCGTGGTGTACAGCAGTCTCGTATGTACACCCGGACCTCTAAGGTTAGGGAGGAGCCTCGACAGGGCTGAGGCCGCTCCCACGAGCCGGGGGGCCAGCGCTCGGAAATGATCGCCGAAGCGCCAGCCCCCGTCGAGGACAAGACCCAGATATTTCATCCGGGCCCTGACCCCGACTTCCTCTTCGTTGACCCGGAGGGTGGCCCCCGCAGGAATCCTCCACCTAGGCCCTTTAAAATAAAGGGCCTCGGTCTTGCTGAGGGCCACTCGGAGGCCTAGCGCCTCGATCCTCCGGGTCAACAACATGGCTCCGGCCTCAGCCCTCCTTTTAAGCCGGCTCCAGGTAGTGTCCCGGACGGCTACCAGCGTGTCATCTGCATAGCAGATGACCGCCATCCGGGACAGCACCTCTCCGCGGATGGCCCAATCGAATCCGATGTTCCACAGGAGGGGCCCTAACACGGACCCCTGTGGAACACCGGAGGCCATCCGCCTTTCCTCACGGCCAGTTCTCCCCATGTAGGACACTACCCGCCCTTGCAGGTAGTGTCCTACGACTCTCCGCAGGTAGAGGGGCACTCCGTGATACCGTAGCGCCTCCTCTATTACCGCGAAGGGGAGGGAGCCGAAGGCGTTGGCGATGTCTAATGACACCGCTATGGCTCCCTGCCCCTTTTGGGCCGCTTCGTCAGTGAACCTCTTCAGGGCGGCCAGGGCGTCCATGGTGGATCGTCCTGACCGGAACCCGAATTGGTTCACCGAGAGCTGCGGCCCGTCCCTCGCTAGGTGCTGGATGATCCGGGAAGCTATCACGCGCTCCAGCAACTTCCCGACCTCATCCAGCATCACCAGCGGGCGGTATCCCGACGGAGAGTCCGCGGGGCGGCCATCTTTCCTTATGAGGACTAGCCGCCCCTCCTTCCACACCTCAGGGAAGTGCCCCGCTGCCAAGCAATCGTTGTAGAGGCAGCGTAGGCGGTCCCCGAGGTGCTTCAAGGCGATGGGGAGAACCTTCCCGGGCACCCCATCCGGTCCCGGGGCCTTCCGCGGGCCTTGGAGCCGGCGGGCCGCCCCTAGCATTTCCTCCTCCGTTATCAGAGGAGGATTAGGGGCGGCGTCATCCTCGTTGTCAGCCCTCTGCTGCGCCATGCGCGGTGGCTCAAATGGGGGGCTGTCTGGAAACAGCCCCTCTACCACCGCGCTGAGGACGGCCGGCTCCATGGCCTCCGTGGGGGGCGCCGTTTTGAGTTTGGCCCGTACCATCCGGTACGGGCGCCCCCACGGGTCCGCGTCTAGGGCCGCCAAGAACTCAGAGTAGGCGGCGTCCTTGGCGGCCCCAATGGCGGCTGAGAGCGCCTTCTTTGCTGAACGTGATTCAGCAAGAAGGCGCTCCAGCTCCCCCGGTTCCTGGTGCCGACGTCTTCGGCACCGGGAGAGAGCACGGCGGGCGGCGTTGCTGGTGGCATGTAGGGCCGCGAGGTCCCGCGACCACCAGTACACCCCCTCTCGGGATAGTTCCCTTAGCCTACCCAGAATGGGTGAAGAAAACAAAAAAATCTCTGTTTGTATTCTTTTACGGTTGGCGCCATTTTCCAAACATTTTTAGTTAGTTGAGTTTATTGTGTTTTTATTATTTTATTAAATTGCTTCATTTTTTCGCAACTGTATCAAAAAATAGTTGTTTAGTATATGTGCGAAACTGTCATTACAACTTGTTCCAACTGTCAACCCTCACTTTCGGCTGCGCCTCGGCTCGGGTAGACATTTGTTGGAACTTGGAACTCTTTGCAATGTCAGGCTTTCCGCACTCGTAATGAAATATACTATAATGCATTCATATTTGTCTCTAATACTAATGTGTACAAAAATGAATGTATAGTCAAATTACTATTTTAAACTAGTGTCGCCACATAAGTGTGAAATTAATATGTATAATTTTGGTATGGTTAACTGTTAACGATTAACTTTAACTTGCGTTAAATTTTCGAGAATTTAACGCTTTAACGATTAACGAAGTTAATTTTTTAATTAACGAATTAACGATTAACGAAGTTAACTTTTCGATTAACTGTGCCCACCTATGCTAGTGAAGATCCATATGCTGATGATGGGGAATACGGGTCCGACAAGGATTACCACCCTTCAGGCGACGATTCGTTGAGTTCTGACGATGCTGCTGGACGCCGCCCACGAAAACAAGCTAGTAATGCATCTGGTGAGTGTTCTTCGTCTAGTGATTCGGATGATAGTGATAAAACATTTTGCCCTTCTGAAGACGATTTACAGAATTCACGGAATGAGAATATTTCAGTTACCCAAAACCTTCATGTTTTGGAAGCTACGTCATCTGGAATTCCTTTATCATCAAACGATCGGCTTGTAAATCAAGATAAACGCCCCAATTCACCAGATATTTCTGATCAGCCTACTAGCCCAATCAGTCATGCTCCCGAGACATCTGCAGAGATACCTTTAGTGGAAGAAGGTTGGTCTGACACGGTGACTAATATACCTGATTTTAATTTTGATAACGCTGCTTCTGGAATTAAAGTAAACATTGATAACATAGAAAATGTTATGGACTGTTTTCATTTAGTTTTTCCACGGAATTTCATTGAGTATCTGGTAATATGTACTAATAATTATGGTAACTCTTTGTGCCAAACTAACAAACCACATACAAGATATAGCCGCAAAGCTGTCTTTCGTGAAACCAATTATGAAGAAATGCTGAAATTTCTCGGACTTTGTCTTCTGAAAGGTCTTATAAAATGTCCTAAACAAAGGAACCTTTTTACTATAACCAAAGCAATGTATTATCATCCGATATTTACCTATACTATGTCAGGGCGAAGGTATGAACAATTATTACGCTGTCTATATGCATCAGAATTGGAGGCTAAAGGACAACAGAAGATTGTAAAATTGATAGATATGTTGACTATGAACTTCAGAAAAATATATAGTGCAGGCGAGAATTTGTCATTAGATGAGTCCCTGCTTCTATTTCGGGGTCGGCTACATTTTCGACAATATATAAAGTCAAAAAAAGCCCGATACGGAATTAAGTTCTATGAACTTACTACGTTCGATGGCTATGTACTCAATATATTGATGTACTCTGGTAAGGAAACAACAAATCAGAATATGGATGGGGATGATTCTAAGACAGAAAAAATTGTGTTAAGGTTGATGCGGCCATATTTGCTTCGTGGTCATCATTTGTTCATGGACAACTATTATAACTCTGTAAAATTGTCACAGAAATTGCTTGATTTGAAGACTCATAGCACCGGTACTTTACGTAAGAGTCGTAAAGATAATCCTAAATTCATTACGACAAAAAAATTGAAAAAAGGCGAGCATGTGTGGGCTCGCAAAAACAAAGTATATGTTTCCAATTGGAAAGATAAACGCCCTGTCCTGATGGTTACCACTAAAGTTCATCCCTCGATCATAGAAGTTTCAAACAGATTTGACAAGACCCGTTTAAAGCCTGCTGAAGTTGATATATATAACAGAAACATGTCTGGCATTGATCGTTGTGATCAGATGGTATCTTACTATTCTTGTCCCCGTAAAACCATCAGATGGTACAAGAAAGTAATATTTCACATGTTGGACATTGCAGTGTGGAACGCCTATTTTCTTCATAGAAAATATATAAAAAATAATTCTTGCTCGTACTCGTACATAAACTACCGAGAAGAACTGATACAGGAAATGATTGGGCTGGACAAAAATTTGAAGGGAAGCGACATGATAAACACATCCAGTATTCACAATAACAGGCGATTCCAACCCACGACGACATGCACTAATAACATACTCCAAAATAATTGGAGTGTAATGCATGGTCACTGGCCAGAACAAATGCCTGCGCGACCTGGAACTTCAAAAAAATTTGCATTTTTAAAATGCAAATTTTGTACAACAAAAAAGATAAGAAAGGAGACGAGTTACCGCTGCAAGGGCTGTCTCGATAAACCTCCTCTTTGCCCATCTTGCTTTGAACCATATCATGCAAGTCTACAAAATCCTGGTGATGATTAAATTATCTTGTAACGAGTTTATTTTAAATAAGTTTTGATTAATAAGAAAAGTAATTATTATTGAGGCCAGATTTTGTCATTAGATTGCTTCTTAAATGATGCTGGCAGAGTACAATATTGTGATAATTTCGGAATATAAAAAAGGCTGATTACATAAGTAAATTAATATTAACCTTATGGTGACCTATAGTATTGTGTTCAAATTAGTACTAAAATAAGATTGTTAGTAAAATGTTGCTGTGATTACTATCATAAATATCTAGTGGTAAACGTACATTCAAAGTTAGAAGAGTTTTAATGTTTTATTTAATTTCAACAAAGGCAAGATAAAAAGTTGATTATTATTAGAAACATGTTAATTACAAAAGAGGCTGATTAAGTTTGTGATTATTATTAAACAAATCTTTATAACAAATACTGGTTTTATTACTGTTACCTGTATAATCAAGTTTACGGCTATAGGCGTATAATGTCTATGCGTAGTTTTCTTAAGCATTAAGTTTTCAAATGCAACATGACAGTACGCCCATAGACGTAAGCGCCTATAGGCGTACTGTCACTAAACAACATTTTACATGCAACCGCATTGACACTACGCCCATAGGCAATGTATGAGATTAAGTAGTGTCATTTGGGAAGTAATTCTTAACATGTACTGTCCGCCAACGTGTTAAATGAAATAAGGTCCCAGTATTATTTAGTTACGAAAAAGGTAACCTGTCAAACCTACATCCTAACAAGGAATATATTCCTTTTCTTCCACACATTTAATTCGTGTATCAGTCTCACACTTGATCCATTTAACCGCAAGTTCCATTGTCGAAGGACACCAAAAATATATTGTTACATCAGATCAGAATAATATCGGCAGTGAAAACCTACTCTAAATACACACAACACTTTCTCAGTCATTTATTGTTAAAATACGATATGCCAACATTATTTTTTACTTGCAATTGTACATTTAAAATATATGTTTAGAACTTAACGTAATATATTTGTTAATCTCACATTTATTTTTCACAATATGGCAAAATGAATTACACAAAAATTACATATTTTTACGTCGTCGCATAATTTAATTATTAAATAAAATCAGAATTTATATATTAATTTGTTACTAAGAATAAATTGAATCAAAATTTCCATAATTAAAGGATATGCAGAGACATTTTTAATAGCTTCAAGTCGAAAAATTATAACCTTACAAATATTTAGGTTATATTTATATCAGCTACGTCACAACAACTCACTCGAAATGTCAAAATGCGCGCGCACACCGAGTAAACAAAATGGCGCTTTATTAAGATAAAAAATAATTTTTCAAAATGTTAATTAAAAATGTATAACTTAAATTTTTACATGTAAAATAAACAATAAATTAATATAATACATTGTAATGGCAAATAACTTGTAAATTTTAAACTTTTTAAATAAAGACAAAAGTCAATGACTCATTCAGCCACTATAAAAAAAAAAAAACTAGAAATAATTTCATCAATAAAAAACACAATTAAAATGCCAAAAATAATTAAAAGGTATATAGTACCGATGCGGATCCTACTTAAGTTCTAATATAAACTATGAAGAAGATATTGGGTTTTAAAACCAACCATTATTCCGGATATTCTATTAATATATTTGACAAAATCAGTTATAAAACTTTCGTCAAAAGATGTTATGCTCACGTCTGTCTCTCCACAGCGAAACTGTAGCTGTAGTCACGGTCGAGCTCGAAACGAGTTCGCTTTTTTATAACTGGCAACTGCGTCTGGAAATATATTTTTTAATTTATATATTGATAGAAATAATGCATTCTTAAAATAATCATAAAGATAATCTAAAGATAATCATAGTAAAATAAAATAATACAAATAACTAACCAATGTATCACTAGGTAACCCTCTCAGTTTAGGATTTAGTACAAACGGAACACCTTCCATTCCATTATATCCCCCTAAGGTTTGGTAGTTAGAAGTCCTGGGCAAAGGCGCGGGACCTTTCCGCCTACCCACAGCCGCGGGCGAGGTGGGGCCGGGGCTGCCCACCGGGGACTTCGCCCTCGAGGCTTGCTGCGGCGACATGGCCCTCGGGGGCTGGATCGGCGGCGGAATGGGGGGCTGGATAGGTGCTGGCCTCGATGGCTTCACGTTGTAAGATGGACTCAGGGCTTCGTAATCGTGGTCAGTTTTTAATTCGTCGACATTCGCGTTGGGAGATTTTAGATTCAAGTTGTTGAGTTCGTTGATTAGTGGGGACAATTTTGGAGGGCGCTCAGGAGCTGGGCGCAACCTGTACAAATATAGTTTACCAATTACTAATGTAGAACTTTTTCTAAAGATTGTATGCGGCTGGTTTCCCGAGCATAGTAATATTTTTCATTGCCCTATTTCTTTACCTAGATTCGGAGCCAGTAAAATAAAGAAGAAAGTTTATAAGGACGTAAAGCAAAAATTAAATTCAACACACTAATATTCAAATTTTCCTTCTTTCCCATACCTATCTTACTAATATTATAAATGCGAATGTTTAGATGGATGGATGGATGTTTGTTTGAAGGTATCTCCGGAACGGCTCAACGGAACTTGATGAAATTTGGCACAGATGTAGAACATAGTCTGGAAGAACACATAGGCTTCTAAATAAGTTTTTTTTAAATTCCACACGGACGGAGTCGCGGGCGACACCTAGTATATTATAATTGTCACAACACACGCAAACGTGCCTGCATTCAAATATAAATACAACTGGCATATACAGCAGATTGAGGTATAAAACAAAGCATTTCATTAACGTAAATATTTGTAGTGAACAATAACTATTATATAATAAAAAATCACAGTATATACATATTATATGTGTAGGTAAAAAAAAAACAAATCTAAACACCAAACAAAAAAAAATACGAACATATAATATTTGCATTTTAACTTTATATATATTATTATGTATCAATTTATACGAAGGAAACCCATGCAAAAAATGCCAATTTTTAAACAAGAAACTATTGTATATACCCAGTGCAGCCGTCCCATCTTAATCTCAGCTCCTGATACAGTTTAACGGTCACTGAACTGAAAAGATTTATTTTACAAAACATCGAATCGTTTTTTTGTTAAAATCGTGAACGTATTCGCTGTTAACCGATAGAATGGTCGAACGAAATGAAATTGGGCGCTGAAAAAATTTTACAAAAAAATGTCGACGAGTACACAGTTTAATATAACTTTAGATTTTATATGAATGCTGAAATTAAAATCGTATAAAGAAGTAAATTATAACATAACTCCAAGTCTAAGAAAACTTGATGTCTTTGAATATTAAGTGAGCACATTTCGATGGGTCCTAAGGGCCTGTCCTGGGGCCAAAGTAACAAATTGGTGATTTTAACATTTTTGTATTAAAAGTTACCTCTTAGTTAAATTTACAACATGCACTAAACAAAATACACATTTACAGGTGTGAATGTCATTTTTTTGCTGAAGTAAAAGGGCCTATTTGGCTTATTTTATTATTTTCCTATATGGTTGAAACTTTGAGAGCCTCTCCTGAAAATTTGTCAATTTGCACATTGGCCCTTATTCGTAGGAGCCATCGATTTATAACAGTAAAATGACTGATATCTATTATTTACCTTCTGTTGGCGTCAGGTGTGAGGTTAGTGACGACGTTCTCGTAGTCGTTTGGCGCACCAGTGGGAGATGTATCCGCGCTACCACCGCACACCTTATAGCACACCATCTTGCCGTTCATCTCACTGATTTAAAAACAAAATAGCCTGCAGTCGTTAACTAAATATATATCCAATCCAATAGCAAGGAGATGCATTTTCGAATTATATTTTACAAAGAAAGTGTAATAAACTAATAGTTAAAGAAACATGTTTGACTCAGCTGCAAACAAAAATCGTATATATAGTTGAGGCTTACAACTTGTCGTCTTTCAGATTATATCTACTCAGTAGGGCAGTGATTCTCAACTACTGTGCCGCGGCACTTTTGTGTGCCGCCAAATTTTGACTTTCGCTGACTTGCTGCACACGCACACTGTGTCTGTATTTCTTCGCATAAAAGAACAATGACAGAAAAATAGTTGAAAAAAAAATTAGCGTCTAGAAATGTCATATAGATACAATTAATTTTATACAGTTGATAAAATATTTATGCAGTGTGTTGTAGTAAGTAAATCATTTTTATCTTTTTCTTTGTGTGCCGCCAAATTTTTAAATCGTTAAATATGTGCCGCAACAAAAAAAAGGTTGAGAATCACT
Organism: Papilio machaon; assembly: GCF_912999745.1. NCBI lineage: Eukaryota > Metazoa > Arthropoda > Insecta > Lepidoptera > Papilionidae > Papilio > Papilio machaon. Next base: position 9,498,855 of record NC_059988.1, read on the forward strand.
GCAGTAGGGTGAAGATTTAATTTTTTTTTTCTTAATTTTTAATATCAAATTTACATGTAACGACAATCAAACAATTCCATTTCTTTGTAGACAGGACACATAATAATTGCATGACATCACTGTGTGACATTATAGTTACAATGCTTTATTTATCCTTGATAAATTGTAAACGTTAAACAGAAAGGTTTGCAGATATTTTGAGCAGAATAATCAATTCTAAAATTGTAAAAGACTACGTAGAATAATATTAAAGTACGCAGTTACTTCAAACGAAGTTTTCTTTGAAAATATACCGAGGTCAAGTCAGTCAGTCTGGAACATACTGCGATTTGTAAAAGAGTTCGTTCAACTGTCTCGAATCTTTGTCGTCTTACATTGATTTTAGTGCCTCATGCCGCAGGTTCAGACAAAGAATTTCCAGATTTTATCTATACACGATGTCTGTGGACGTAAACAAAAGATGTATAGAGGTAAAAGAGTCTTACATTGCGAGTAGGCAATATTGAAGACAGGATGTTTGTTTTTTGCGTAAGGAAAAATAGTGTGTTATGTCAAGCTAGCATCGAATACAACCACACAGTGATCGTCCACAACAGTACCGAGGGTTCACGGGACATATGTAGAGGACAGAAGATTAAGTTAGGTGGTAACTATCCTTGGGAGCATCTTACCCGGCGAGCAGAAAGCCGCGCGGCGCCTGTCGCATCTTGGAGCATACGATGACGTCGGTGACGGGCGGCGCGTGGTGAGCGTGGTGGGTGGCGGCGTGACGCGAGACTCGCGTGCATAGCCGCCGTTTACCAGCGCGCCCCGCCACACTGTATCCCGCCGGCGCCGCCTCGCGTTCGCCCACCACTAGCACGCCGTCCATCACGTACCCCGGCACACCTAACACAACAAATTGCCAGCTTAGTAAGCTGAGCTTACTGCCGTACTCAGATACGTTTGTATTAGCAATTTCAGTAGCATTAACGGGAATAATGCATATTGTATTGCCTATAGAAATAACAATCAACTAGTTTTATAGTGGAAAAATATCTTAAGTAATGTTAGGTTTATGGTAACTTTTCCCAAATAAGGAAATCAATGAGTAACGATCAACCTTAATTCCCAAGCACGAACGAGCATGACACAGGTCCAACGGTCAGTGTCAACAGTCAACCTTGACCTACGAGAGAAAGTAGGAACACTCACAAAACAACCTCAACTATTACATCACTTTGTTAATCTGTGTGTTTCTAATTCGACAAGATAGCGCTTTTTTATCCAAATACAGATTTTGTCTTTTGAAATAACTCTTACAAATAAAAACTTCAAACACTGAAATTCCCACATCACAAATTAATGAAATTACTTGGTTCCATAACATTTTTTCAAGTGAAAACATCTAGATTTGGATTCTCTCGAACTGGTGTGAAACAAAGAACAAGCAATCGTTCATTTCTCTGTACGGAGCTCATTGTCTTCTCCCACGCCAACGACCGGTTTTATATAGCGATCTAATTGAATAATCAAGACTTGACCGACCACCCGAGCCTTACTTATTAGAACAATAGACTCCCTGAGCACAAGACTCAGAACGCTAGGAGCACATCCATTATACCTAAGTTATACGTATCGTACAACTGTATAGTTATATTCTACTTGGCGTTAATTGTAACTATTTCAACACCATTAATACAGTTATGGACCACCGGACAGAAAGTACAATAAAAAATATAATTATAAAAACAATTAGGACCACATGCAGATTTGAAGCTTTAAAAACCACCATCAACAGCTCACTATACGTCCCCATCGAGGGGCTCGGAGCCTAACCCTAACTTAGGGGTGACTATCGGTGGTCGAATAAATGTACATATGTAAATCGAAACTCGAAAAACACATTGGTACATGGCGGGATTCGAACCCAGGACCTGCAGATTGCAAGTCAAGTGCTTAACCCCTGAGTCACTGACGCTTTAGAAACAAAAATTTGCACAAAGTAGTTGTACCATCAATGTTTCCAAATTTATAAAAACATATTTGCATCCCTCTCATTGTCTTTGAAAAATCAGAGACAAAAAAAATGTTTTGCTGCTATGAAATCAATAACAATTGTACTAAGATTTATACGTAGCAATGTAAGTATTGAAGCATGTAACAATCAATGGCGATCAAATACAGGCCACAGGCGTCAAACGACCTCGTCCTACAATAACAAATTTAGCTCGGCGCAGATCGAAAGCTAGTTGTAATTGTAGCCCTGACATCGACAATCTATTCACAAATATATCAACGATGCATAACGTACTGACTGAATTGGCTATGCTTTCCTGGTACTACGGATAATTTCGCACCAAATTGTTAAATGTAATATAATAGCGTAAAATAAAATCGACTGCGAATAAGTAACATGGGTATCCCGTTATTGCGTCCAATCTGTAAAAGCTAAAAATAATGGAGAGAGACGAACACAGTTCATTGTGCCCAAACCGAATGCCGTTATGATAAGGTTCGTGTTCACAAAAAGAAACATGCACTCAAATTAACACCTATCAAATTATTCTACGATAAAATTTAAATGTAAATAGATTATATTGTAGCTTTTCCAAAGTTGTATTTGAAAATGAAGGATAAGGTAAATCTTATATATATAAAAGAAAGTCGTGTTAGTTACACCATTTATAACTCAAGAACGGCTGAATCGATTTGACTGAAAATTGGTGGGCAGGTAGCTTAGGACCAGGAAACGGACATAGGATAATTCTAAGTTTTCTATTTTTTTATTCCGCGCGGACGGAGTCGCGGGTAAAAGCTAGTATTTACAATAAAACAATAGTTCCATCCCCAGATATATTTACGAACAGCTGGACAAACTGAAGTACTGGTTGTTGTTTACAGAAGAATGCAATATAAAAAAACTACGGACCTTTATTTAAGTAGTTTAAAGACAGCTCATATTAAAGCTTCATCGATTATAACAAAGTATTTCAGAAATATATATCTTTCATAAGAATACTGCATTCAATTTTAAATCAAAGAATTAACCACACGATTGTGAAGAAAGAAAAAAACAAAGAGATTCACACGACATTTACAAAACATTTCTATGTCCGGTGTGAACACTGCGTTATATCAGAACATGCCCGACCTTCGAGACGACTTAATGAAAGCGAGGCGTATTTTTTATGAGTTGACATCATTTACTTTCATTATATCGACAATTGCCCTCCGTCCGGTACACGCCGGGATATTGTAGACATAGGGTAAGACTATACCAACCTAATTCATACAGAAAAGAAACACGATATTAACAATATATATCTATCTATCAATCTATATATATAAAAGAAAGTCGTGTTAGTTACACTATTTATAACTCAAGAACGGCTGAATCGATTTGACTGAAAATTGGTGGGCAGGTAGCTTAGAACCAGGAAACGGACATAGGATAATTTTTACCCCGTTTTCTATTTTTTATTCAGCGCGGACGGAGTCGCTGGTAAAAGCTAGTTTATGATAAGATAAGAACGACATAACGGTCATTGACATGAGATTAAAAACATACAATACAATACTAATTCATACAATTCCCAAACTTTAAAAAAATTGTCTTTTGGGGCTTTCAAGCAATGTGTGAGTCTGACCGAGTTTTAATGTTAACTTTGGGTATTTCTTTTAATACGTAAAAGTTTAAATTATTCAATCGATATTTTTGACCTTGCATTGAAAAAGTCTACACGAACTAATCAGCAAAAATATGTACCTAATAACTGTATTGAAACCCACAAAATAATAATGCAGACATAAGGAAAATACTTGAAAATTAATCACCAAACATAAATAGAAACATAAAAGTAAATAATTTGGTTTTTGTTAACATTTTCAATTTTTTTTCTCAGTTACTTAAGGCACAATTTATTTAAAAAAAAGTTCAACCATAACTAATCTATATATATAAAAGAAAGTCGTGTTAGTTACACTATTTATAACTCAAGAACGGCTGAATCGATTTGACTGAAAATTGGTGGGCAGGTAGCTTAGAACCAGGAAACGGACATAGGATAATTTTTACCCCGTTTTCTATTTTATTTATTCCGCGCGGACGGAGTCGCGGGTAAAAGCTAGTATTGTAAAAAGAATCTAGTACCAGCCAGTAGTGAATAGACTGCATTTACCAATTACTTCATCCTGCAAGATGAATGTGCTGCAATTGTTGAATATAACTACAAATTATCTTATCAACCAACAATGACGCGTACAGAGTTACAGCCTGCAGGTTTAGTTGATATGGCAGAAATAATTTAATTATCTAGACCTAAGTACACTATCAGTAAAAAGAAAAAACCCACAATATCAAATTGTATTATATCACTAGAAGTACACATAAACTTTAGTAGCGTAATAAGGCGATCGGTAAGTGTCTTAGAATTTTTAGAAAGCATGTTGTGGGCAGCTCTATAACCATATAAGGGATTCAATGTTCAAACATCATTTGCACTGGACTTTTAACTAGTTATGTATTTTAATTTTCAGATATCCCTATCATGAAACCAGTCAATTGTTTGATAAAGGGTATACACCCACAGTATGCGTTCTTCCGCACGACGAAACCCATGATGTCACGAGACCATCGGAAAACAGGAAGGACTTTTGTTTGAATACCATCCTGTTAAAGTATAAAAAAATATCTTACCCTCTGATTTGGATAGGCAGATGTAGTGACTTGGTTTCTTTCCAAACAGTCCATTTTGACGCAGAAGACCTGCATCAGCGTCTTCATCGTACGTTCTGCTGACTGGCCAGTATCCAGTGGGGCACTTGGCAACACTCTCCACAATCTGCAGAGATAGCAGCGGCCGCTCGTCTGGCAAAGCGCCACCTAACGCTGACAGCACCTTAGACATCTTCACCTCATTCTTATATTACACTTGTTAATGTTCTATCAGTCTTCTTTGTAGCACCTGAAAAGAATAATCTTATAAGAATACCATCAACAGATTTGAAAACTTACAACTACTATACTATTAAATTTCCATTCTACAGCTGTTTTCGTAATTACGTCTTGAAGAAAAGGCCAATAACATCAATAGTACTCTTACATTCCTACTGCAGATGTAAAGCCATTTAGGTCAGTCCAAAAACAAATGCAATGATCAAATTTTGTGTAAATTTAATATGGACAATATCCTTTTCTGATAAGACCTAATTAAGCATAATTAAATGGAGTATTGATTAAACTTCCTCCCTTGTCTAATTAACAGAAATAATATTATAATGCTCAAAATAACAATTCTTCAAATCCTTAGTTAAAATTTTTACTAAAATCCTTTCAGTTAATATTTATTATTTAATAAAACTATATCCATCATATTTCATTATTTGTCATAATCTCTTTGGCCTTATTTAACTTATATGGGGTCGGCACAGAAGGTCTTATAAACCTTAAAGTTTTGAGAGGAATATAAAATGAATAAATATAATATAAATTAAATAATTATAGCTAAATTAAAAAATACACAACAAAAAGCAGTCAGTTGAATTGTTTCTTTTTTACCAATGCAAAAATTAAACGAAATTGTATCCAAAATGACTACAAATGGTAAAGGATTAAGTCCATTGTAAGGGTAGACTAGGGGTGCTTCCTATAACAAACATTTAGGTACATAAGGTTTCCTAAAAGATTAAGCTCATGTAACAATTCACATGTTTGAACCAATCATAAGAAACCTTTATCTTTTTTCAATACTTGAGGAAAGGGTAATTCAACAACAACATATTATTTGTTTAAATGAAATATAGTTCCAATGCTTACATTTGTTAACCTTTTAATTAGTTTAAAACATAATTTAAAACCAAATGAAAATCCTCCATAGAGGAATTGAGTTATGCTGTTGTTTTTCAAGACCAGTTAATAAAATAAACTATCTTACAATTCTTATAATAATACAAATAATTATACAAAAAAAAAAACCTTTAACTTATATAGGAACGGCTAGAACACTCACATATATAAATATATATATGTGTCGGCACCAACTAGTTTCAAGAACAACGGGGGCCCTTTATCAGGGTGAGTGGGACTGGTATTATTTTGCGAACATGGCCAGTCGCTCATTGAGCGTGATATATATGTGAGTGTTTTAGCCGTTCCTATATAAGTTAATAATAATGTTTCACGAAAGTATGAATAATTAAAAAAAATATCTGGTATGTTTTACTATATCCAACTTATTGTCTTACTGATTAAAACTAATAGATAATACAGAGTGCTACTCAAATAAACATACAAGCTTTCAAGTAAGGTGTGCTGTAACATTGAATCTTTTGAACAAAATCTACAATTTTATTCAGTAGATAAATCTATTGACTTAAATAACTGAAACGTAAAACAATAACTTTTTATCTATAAAGTATTGTTTAAAAAAAATCAATACAAGAATAAACAATTATCATTGCATTGTAACAATATTGGAAGTTTAAAGTTTTAAACTTACCAACACTATACTGAATATGTAAGGTGTACACAATGAAAACACTTAAGGATATTTAGGAGTTCACAAGACAAGGCAAATGACCCTAAAAATTATAACACTTTTAACACAGTATTACTCACTATATTTCCTAACATCTCAAAGACAGATAAGTCGTAAAATTACAACACCATCGACCGACTTGGCAAAATTCCATGCTGTAAACTGGGAGTGCACACTCGCGTACACCCGAACACTGTTCTCCAAGCGTAGATATTAATTAAAACAATTGCTCCATTCGCTCCCTCCCACCCAGACTCTAATGCGAACGATGACCCTTCACAGATGATCTTAGATTACTTCTATTTGAAAAATTATCTTACCGTATTTATAACAGCAAGCAACGGAACATGAAAAATACACACACTTTTAACAAATCCATTCGAATAGCACCAATTTATTACAATCAATGAGCCACTTATAACACGAGTGAATAATCGTAAATTTGAATTAAATGTAGTGATTGATATAAGTAGAAAAAACTTTTGAAATTAACTTTATAAGATAGTTTGTATAAAAATGTAAATTTTCATGAGCTTTTCTTTACTATCCAGATATTTGACAACAAATCTGATTGTCCCAAGTCGAAGCGAAAAAGTCAAGTATAACCACGGACAATAAATTGTCACAGTATAAAGACAGAGTTTCATTCTTCCATACATAGTAGTAATGGTCTTTACTCCAAACAGCCATTGCCTCTTAAATAAAAGCTTTAAAATTTAAAATTATTACTGCAAATACCTACCCACAAGAAAATATTTTGCGCTATATAATTAAAGATTTAAACAATAACCTAACCTAAATTTTATAAAACCAAATAGCTTGAGGCCGTAATTTTTATATGCTCTTTGACTGTAATAGTTGAATTACCGCCATCTATTGTCTGCGTTATAAAACAAAGTTTCTTTTTTAAATATTTCAAACATACTGCAATGTTACCTAACACTTTCTTATTTTAGAATATACTCAAAAAACATCGAAAAAGAAAAACTTACAGCATTTAAAAAAGATATGGCGAGTAAGATTTGAACTCGTTCCTATCGTTTTAAAATTTAATTTCTCACGTCCACTATGTGTTTTGTGCCTATATAACACCTTATGACACTCGGGGGTATAGCTTCGAATAAAACCTCACTCGTCATAAACAGTCCAGTCGTACAAACTAACCACATTCATAAAAACAAACTTACATACGTGCGAAAAACGTTACCTTCTTCCTCAATTGTTTAGAAAGGAAGATTCTCTTGGACAAAATTGGCACTAAAACGCTATAAGCGTTGACAACTATATCTATTATTGTTACTTAGTAGTTGTAAGTCTACGATGTTAATAAATAAATAAAATTAAATAAAACACATATTTAATAACTGTTTATTGTATCATAATACATAACATCTATAAGCTAGACTACAAAGCAATAACGACACCTAATACTCAGAAAAAGATTGTCTCAACTAAAGCAAATAATCCGAACTTCGTGAGTTAAATATTAGAAATAATAACTAAATAACGACACAAAGTTGGTAAATCACGGAACCAAATATTTTTGAAAATACTTTGCAAATTATATGCAAAGTAATATTGTAATAAATACTAACTACATTACACATACTACGACATAAAATATAACGTAGTGATGCTTTCGACATTTTCGTTCGTTTCCATAATCGTACAATACTAATTCAACATATCACATTTATTGATTTTATATTAAAAATCATCTATTCAAGAACTTTAAATGGCAACACTGTCATATCTGTTGTGCCTGACGATGAGCTGAAATATGGTGACACATCGGAGAGATAATTTCTAGGAATAAGTCCAATGAGTAAAGCAATTTTTGCTGCAATCGGAGCCTTTTCTTCATCATCAATAATTGTATCTTGATCTGGCATTACCTGTTATTAATAAAATTAAAATCAGACACAACAGCATTAGTGGAATTTAATAGAAATATTATAAACTAGCTTTTACCCGCGACTCCGTCCGCGCGGAGTAAAAAATAGAAAACGGGGTAAAAATTATCCTATGTCCGTTTCCTGGTTCTAAGCTACCTGCCCACCAATTTTCAGTCAAATCGATTCAGCCGTTCTTGAGTTATAAATAGTGTAACTAACACGACTTTCTTTTATATATATACTAGCTTTTACCCGCGACTCCGTCCGCGCGGAATAAAAAAAAAAAAAAAAAGAAAACGGGGTAAATATTATCCTATGTCCTATTCCTGGTTCTAAGCTACCTGCCCACCAATTTTCAGTCAAATCGATTCAGCCGTTCTTGAGTTATAAATGGTGTAACTAACACAACTTTCTTTTATATATATAGATAGATATAAGATTGGTAACAAATTATTACCTTGTCGGCTACATGCTTCTGAATAAGCCCATCTCCTGCTACATAGAATGTTGAGAAACCATCATACCACCTGTACAAGTAATAACAAATAAAAATTCAAGTAAGCATAACTATTTATTAAATTGGATTGCAATATTTATTGAGTAAAATAATTATTTTTATAATTTACTAGCTGTCGCCCGCGACTCCGTCCGCGCGCAGTTAAAAAAAACTTAATAGCAGTATGAAAAATAGATGTTGGCCGATTCTCAGACCTACTCAATATGCTCACAAAATTTCATGCGAATCGGTCAAGCCGTTTCGGAGGAGTTTAACCACAAACACTGCAACACGAGAATTTTATATGTAAGATTTTGTTAATAATGCTAAACTTACATCTCTTGATCCTTGAATGCTGCTTTCAAATCCCATAGTTTGTATCTCCAGAACATAAAGAATACTTTCAGACCCGATATACCACGGATACGCCATCTCATTCTGCAATATAGTATGCTTTTTTTTAAACAAATCAGGTATCTTATGAAAAAAAAAATAATTTTATGTGATGAATGGATGTTTGAAGGTATCTCTGGAACGTCTCAATGGATCTTGATGATATTTGGCACAAATATAGAACATAGTCCGGAAGAACACATAAACTACTTATAACTTACTTAATAGAGGAATCCTCAGGGTGTGCTGTTATTTTTAAAACTTCAAAATTAACATATGCAAACTTAAGATGGCCAACCGTACGCAGAAGTGCTATCTGCTTCACATAATGAAATAAACCCCTGAAAACATAAATCTTTGTATTATTATAATTTGACATTTCCTTAAAAAAATTACTTTAATAGTAGAAATAGTAAATGAATTATTTTGTCAACTTACACTGTGGTTTTTCCTCTGATGTTGTTAACAAAAATCACATTTGGATGATAAATGGAGTAATCCAACGGTTTGACAAAAAGATTTGGCATCTGAAAGTATATTAATGGCAAACATTTTAAAAGTAAAATGAAATCCATGTATATAAACATTAATGGGAAAAGACGTCACACAAAGAATTATTTTTTGGAATATAAAAAAAAAAATCTTTTTTTGTGTGTAAGTAGAAAAAAATAAAACTAGTATAGTTTTTATTCTAAACTAGCTTTTACCCGCGACATCGTCCGCGCGTAATAAAAAAAAATGCACACAAGATAAAAAACTATGTCTGTCGCCTAGTTCTAAGCTACCTCCCTATCAATTTTCAGCTAAATCAGTTTGACCGATCTTGAGTTATAAATAGTGTAACTAACACGACTTTCTTTTATATATATAGAAGATTTAAAAATTTTCAGCAATATTTTTATATTTAAAAGTTAATACCAACAATACTGTATACATAAAAAAAAAACATGTTGTAACACTACCTTGATATAAAACTCTGAGTGTTCTAGAGTAAATAAAAAATTAGTAATTGTATTGTGAACTTACAGTTGTGGAGAGCACATTGAAGACTTTAGTCAGCTGCTCCTCACTGGGTTTCCCATCTCTGTTCCCCTCACTGGTAGATTGTGCTTTTGTCATCGATGTGGTTGTTGCTGCGCAGTATGCCACCGCATCTCTCTCAAACTCAGAATAGCATGTTGGTTCTACATCCTGAATAAAATTGTACATAGAAGTAAATGGATAAGATACTAAGATTATATATGAATTAAGATGACATGTTCTAAGATATATTAATAAAAATAAAATGGCTACACTCACATACACATTTGGTTGGCACATTTTTGTTCCAATTGGAGGCTCTGCTTCAGGGTGATTGGTACTAGTATTATCTCACAGTTGTGGCCAATCTCTCATGAAGGTTCCACTCTCACCCTGAAGAAGAGCCCCCAATGAGCTTAAAACTTGTTGGTACTGACTACAGATGAAGTATGTGTTTGTGTGTGTGTGTGTAGCTATTTTAATTTAATCACATTGATGTCTCATAAAATTTAAACTGTTTTGGGTATATTAGTACATATTATTTCTGGTAGTAAACTACTGTATAAAGTTACATGTATTATTTTAAAATGATTAAACTCACCTCATTGTATTTACTAAAATCTATATTGTTTAAGCTATATGGTAAATCATTAAAGTTATATGGGATAGCTCTCTGCTCTATATAATCATCAGAGGTCAAAGCAAATGATTTCATTCCTAAACAATCATTGTCTATTTCATAACCAACTCTTTTAACATCTGTATTAATCGCCTCGAGCTGTGTAGAGCTTTTTAGAGACAGTACAAAATTTGCCGAGGCAGGATCAAAATGATCGTTGGTTTCTGTTACACACTTCACCGCATGTTGGCAGCTGGAGATGCGGCGACGATCCAAGAACTAAAAAGAAGTACGTTTTTGCTGTCAGTTCGAGGTCACTTATAACCAAAGAACAGAGTCAAATAGTGGGAATTTGTTTAATTGTACTAAGTTTGAATCGAAATTAAGTATTCACTGAACTTAAAATGCTAACAAATACTAACGTCCTCCAAAAATTCTGTGCGCAATGGTATTTTTCGGGACAAGCGGTTGGAATGATTTCTTGTTGAAAAGATGCCATTTATAGGTAAAACCTTGTTTGTAATTGTACGCAAGCAAATAGCCATTTTTATACAATTAGTAACAACTTATTATTCCTAGGTAAATTCACGAAATACTCGCTCTGGCAAAATACATCGTCGAAAAATATAGAAAAGAGCCGCACTTGACAACTTGATTTTTAATTTTTAATAGAGTACTAAGACACTGACATTTTGACTTTACGACTAAGAAATATTGTAAAATATTTTATTGTGCTAAGAAATTTTTTGAAATATTGCATACTTAAATAAAGTTAATAAATTATTGATTGTCAACATACACCTAGTTCAGAAAAATAAGATGTCGGATTTTCTTTGCGGAAATTGGTTTTAAAAATTAACTCGCTTGGCTGTACGATTGATTACTTGCCATTGCGCAACTCAATGTCAGAAAATGTCGAAAGCGAAAATCAAATTGGCTTTCGTTTGACATTGACATTAGAGTTTTGCGAAGCGAAATAAGTACGTTTGCTTAATTATTGTACTGTATTGTGAATTTCGATACTTAAAATAGTAACTGACATAGTACAAATAAAAAAATAATTAAAAACACATAGAATCTTCAAGATGAATCTGCAAAGAATGATATACAAAGTTTGCGGGCAGCCTTTAGTAACGAACACAAAAAATGTAAGTTATTCTTTTAAATTAATCGCATAAATGTTGTTAGGATACAAATCGTTCCTAAGAGAGATCGTTTCATAATGTAATAAATGTAATTGCAGGTGTTCCCTGTTTTATCCATTCGGTTAAAACACGATAAAAATGATCTAGAAGAACACAAAAAGAAAGTAATGGCACGAGGTTTGCCGGAGAAAAAACCCTTGCCTGGTGTTAAAAGTATCATTCTTGTTGCATCTGGTAAAGGAGGGGTCGGTAAAACAACTACTGCTGGTATGTATGTAGAAATGGAAGAAACAATTAAATTTTAAAAATATACAAAACTCCATTCACAAACAAACTTAAAATATCTTGTGATGATAGTCCCTCTTTTTATATTGATTTAAGTTGATAAAATGTTAATTGGATTTATTTATGTTATTATAATTTTATATATACAAATATGTTGTGTTAATAAAAGTATATCTTTTAAATACATTGAATTGCTTTTCAGTAAATTTAGCATGTGCAATGAAGGTGATAGAACCGGACAAAGAGATAGGTCTGTTAGATGCTGATGTGTTTGGACCATCTGTACCTCTTATGATGAACATTAGCGGGGAGCCTATGCTGAATGATAACCATCTCATTGAACCCCTGCTAAACTACGGAGTTAAATGGTATAATTGTTTATTTCTATATAAACAAGTATAGTTATTTAGGATAATTCACAATCACTGCGATTGTTTTGCTACACACAGTGATTCCACAAGCAAGCATATCCCCACCTTAAATTCCCACAATACATATTTAACTTCAAATATTCATGGTTTTTACTAATATACTGTTCGTAAGAAACGGGATTCTTACCTTGAGCTCCCGATATTTCGGCACAGTTGCATGCGCCATGTTCACGGGTTGACTGGTGTTGTTAAATTTGGTGGTGGTGTTGAATATCGGGAGCTCAAACAGCCTAATCGTGGTAAGAATCCCGTTTGTTACGAACAGTATATTAATACATATTCAGTTACTCTAGTATTGTAAATGTCCATGGGCATTAATAATTACCTCCGTGTTCCCATTGCTCGTTTTTATATGTAAAATATATATAAATTCAAATACTCTAGGCAGTTAATCTAGTTTAGTAAAGATAAATATAGCATCAATTTCTTTGTTATATGTATGCAAATGCATGCAGACCTTCAAATTGTAGTTGGAGTAAGAAATAGTAAAAAAAATATTACAATGTCAAAAGCACATTTTTTACAGCCATTTTATAAAAACTTCAACATTCTTAGGTCATTCCATTGCTACAATGACAATAAAACATTTTTCATCAGTACTCTTTTTTTACATGAAAGTTAAAATATTAATCAATGTCAGCCTTTTTGTGTCCATTGCTAAAGATAGGCCTTCTTCAGTATGTGATCCTCTGACTACATGCCATGCGCAAGCCAAGTCATTGGTCCACCTGGAGGGAGCGTTTTCATCAAAAACCATTCCTCGCTGCTCTGACACTACTTAATTATCAATGTGCGAAGTAATTTAAAGTTCTATGTAACTTGTTTTTCAGTATGTCAATGGGTTTATTAGTGTCCGGTGAGAATGCGGTGGTGTGGCGCGGACTGATGGTAATGCAAGCTTTGGACAGGTTGACCAGACACGTGGCATGGGGCCCCCTAGACTGTCTCGTTGTCGATACGCCGCCAGGCACGGGAGACACGCATTTGTCACTTGCACAGAACTTGCCAATAGATGGTAAGTTTTAAGATGCCCTAAGTTTCTATTAATATAGTACAGTAGATTATACACTGATAAGGTTTAATTTCAGTAAATAATTTGACATCTTCATGTACTCAAGGCTTTGAGTCTATTAATTTTCTTTTTCTCTAGGTGCAATCGTTGTAACAACACCTCAGTCTGCTGCACTACAAGTCACCAAACGTGGTGTTAATATGTTTGAAAAGCTAAAAGTTCCTATCATAGGATTAGTGGAGAACATGTCCCATGCAATGTGTACAAAATGCGGGACAAAGAACTTTATATTCGGCAACGAAACAAAGAAGACTGCAAACGAAATGGGCTTGGATATTATAGAGAGCTTTGAAGTTGATGCCAATATGTCGGAGTGCATAAATAGTGGTAAGCCAGCGATATACGCTTTGCCCGATAGCATACATGCGGAGAAATATAGGCGATTAGCCAACAGAGTGTTCAAATACATATCGGATAAGGATATAACTCATGCCAAAGCCAAGGAACAGTAGATTGCACAAAACATTTACAAGTAGTTGTTGGATTTTATTTATTTTTAAATATTTTACAAATATATCTGTTATATAAAAGATGTTCGTTTCACTTATAAAATAACATCGTGGCATATATTTGATATTCTCTCTATTCAATATGATGATGAAATAAAACATAAATTGAAGATTTTTAACATTTATTTCGTTTAGGAATTTGACTCGTCACGACCAAATTGTGTTTATAAAATAAAAAAAAATTACTATAAAAATATTGTCTTTAGAAATAATTTTTTTAATAAAAAAAAAGCAACTAGTTTATTACAATGGATGACAAAATTAAGCACATTGAACCAGAGACTATAAATCTACTCTATATTTGTTAAAAAAGGTACTATTTAGATATTTAGTCTGTGAAGAAAAGTTGTCAGTCATCAGAAGAACATTTTTACCCTCTAAAAGTTTTGGAATGTCCATATGAATGAATCATAAGGAAACAAGATAAAGATTTTATAATCTGTAATCTGTCAGATACACTTACACCTAGAGATGTAAATATCTATATATATAAACGAAAGTCGTGTTAGTTACACTATTTATAACTCAAGAACGGCTGAATCGATTTGACTGAAAATTGATGGGCAGGTAGCTTAGAACCAGGAAAAGGACATAGGATAAGTTTTACCCCGTTTTCTATTTTTTATTCCGCGCGGACGGAGTCGCGGGTAAAAGCTAGTCACTGATAAATATAAAAAATATACATATTTTGTCATATTTCTAAATTGACCATTTTCAATACATACATTAATACATATATATTTTAATGACAACAATAAATATAGTATAAGTCAGTCAAATCAAAACTTTTCAGTCACAAATGTGTGCTTAGCAATTTTATTTTGAACTTATCACCAATTGTCATATTTGTAAGGGGAAAATTTGTCAAAAGTTATCATAAATACAGAATTTGTTTATATAAAAAATTATAAAACTATTTTGCTTGGAAGAATCGTTATTAAATAAGATAATACGACTTTTAAAATTTTTGATACGTTTTCAAAAAATAATAAATTGTCCATGGTGTGAGTGCAAAATTTTAATGTTTGTAAATTTATTATTTAAGAATTTAAACGATTTTATATGTGTATACATATTTATAAATTGCATTTGATATATAAACCATTGAATAAATACATCATTTAATTGTAACGTAAAAAAAAACTTACTTTTAGGTATGAAATTAAAATGTACACAAATCATTAGCATTTTTTTATTTACAAATAAATGTCCAATTGCGTTACAAAAATATATAAACAATGTATACACATAGAAAATCCAATTATTTAATAATCATAATTTTAATAAACAAATATGTACGAGACATTAAACAAGAACAATTTATAAATCAAAGGAAACATTGTGCTTACATTACAATAGTGCAATCAATATATATAATTTATTCAAATATATATGAAGCAGTCGTACAACAAACTGCTGTATATTTCTCGTATTTACACAACACCAGAGAATCATCATCAGTAGAGCCACGGCACCAAATAACAACCTTATATATTATATCAAAAGTTATTGCACTGAGCTCCTGTAGTGTACAAATCTACCACTTTTTCTTATGTTCATCCATACTGACACCACCTGGCCCCAAATACACTATCATCAGGAGACCTCCGATAACTGATAGAGTCTGGAAACCAAGCATTTCAATTAATGAAATATAAAATATTTATATGTAAGTTCAAACAAAACAAAAAGGAAAACAAAGTGTGGGAAGACAAAAAAACAGATGGGTCGATGATCATAATGACTGCTGTAACAAGTTGGATGCAAGAACAGAGAAAAATGGAAGAGGATGGAGGAGGCTTTTACCCAATAAGGGGGCGTCCATAAATTACGTGAGGTGTTTTTTTTAATTTTCTGCCCCTCCCTCCCCCCCTGGTGAGATGTCGTGAGATTTTATTCAACCCCCTCCCCCATCTCCCAATCTCACGTGAGATTTTTCAAAATGTGAGTTTCTTACGTAAACGCGTTGGATTGTCATTGTAAAAAGAAAAAAACAAATTTGCTTCGTGCTTTTATTTACGACTAGTTATGACTAGTAATCAATGTTGCTGAGAGTTTAATTATAAGTGTAATTAAAATTTAACAATAGAATACTTAAATCGTAACTACTTAGATTAAAAAAGAGTATCTACTCTAATTCAGTCCATGGAGAATCATGCACGGTCTCAAGAGAGACTATTGGAACCAACATGTCCATATGATTTTCAGTAAAATCATCTGATCCTTTAACTTCGTTCTGATCTAGCCACTCTAAGCCATTGGCACTTGCACAAAGTTTTCTTTTCAAGTCCAAATAAACTTTTTTATTACTGTTAAATAAAATTTTCTCTCAGTGTATAAAACAAATATGGTGGTTTGACAGTAAGTAAATGTATAACGTCGAAGTATGAATGAAATTATTTTCTATTGAACGAATTAGTGAATGATCTTTATCGTATTACGATTACGCTTAAGATTAAATCTTATGCATGTACAATCTGGATTAAATGGACCAAAATAGTATAATTTTTTTTTTGTTTCAATCAGAAAAAAAATTGCGTGATATTTGCCGAGACCCCCCCTCCCTCCAACGTAAGATTAGATGAGATTTGACTCGACCCCCTCCCCCCCTTAAACACCTCACGTAATTTATGGACGCCCCCTAAGGGGCCACATAACAAAACACACAAACTAGTTTATATAATCTGTTTTATAATTATTGCATTGTTAAGTGGAAAATAAAGCTTAAATAAAATAAAAAAAATATTAGTTCAAATATAATATAAACATCATAGAGCACACATAAAATTTCTCCTTCAAATATTTGAATGATAATCTGTAGTACTTTGTCACAAATGTCAAACTAAACTACTACTAAACCGAAACTGTCCCTATAGTAGTACAGTTAGTGTTGTACAGTTTAGTTCATTATTTCTTGACATTAATTCAATTGTATCCATCAAAAAAAAATGCTGTTATCAATGGTTCCATCAAAATTAAAATAGAACGCCTATCGTTTATATGCAAAAAAAAACAAATACAATTTATGGTTCACTTCAAAACAAGTCATATAAAGTACATACCTGGAAGAAGTCATATTTGAGGAAATCTCTGAGTGGCTTGTAGGAAGGTACCGCCCACCACGCGTTGTGGTACAAGTTGAGCACGGTGAGTACCAGCACTAGCATCAGTGCAGACAGTTTTGTGCGGTACCCCACTGTCACCAGGATCATCAGGATGCTGCCCAGCAAGTCTTGGATTATCTGCAACAACCGATACTGAATTTATCTCTTTGTAAAACAAAAGACTTACCAAACTGACACAAAAAAAGGGTAACTTTTTTGTCATACGGGTTGAAATATGAAGTGATGAAGTATTCTAGTGTCGTGAAATTCGTAAGAAAAATGATGCAATTGAAAATGAATGTCTCTTTGAATAAAGTAAGATTATCTTTTTTAAGTTTTGTCAGCAGTTTGTTTAATACAGTTGCTCAAAAAGTGGCGTATTGCAGGGACGTATAGCGTTCAGAATGTGGGCTATTATATACTCAAGCTTTTTCTTTATTTTATCCGAACTCGTGCGTTCTCAATCAATGATATAAAAATAAATTTATAACTTATATATTTACTATTCAATAAATATTCTCATTATATAAATATCATGTTTGTCGAATAATATGTGCATACATAATTCATAAAATGTAAATAGAGACGCCCATGCCATTATTTACGTACCAATGAACATTAAAAATGTCAATTGGTATTATTCCGGAACAATAAACTTCTAGATGTTTATTTATAAATACCCATCCCATATACGTCACAAATTTATTTCTGTACTTCATATTTTATACTAGCTTTTACCCGCGACTTCGTCCGCGCGAATAAAAAAAAATGCACACAAAATAAAAAAGTTCCTATGTCCGTCTCCTAGTTCTAAGCTACCTCCCCATCAATTTTCAGGTTAATCAGTTCGACCGATCTTGAGTTATAAATAGTGTAACTAACACGACTTTCTTTTATATATATAGATAATAAGATTACGACAAATATAGAACCATTATTTATCCTTCTCTGAAAGAAATTGAGACCACAACTTGTTTTATGTGAATGTTTTGTAAATGTGAACTCACAGTATAACTGATGAACGTGAATTATACAATGTCGACATCAAATTAGGCAAAAGAAGACAAAATTGAACACATAATGAGTAGGAGTTATAGAGCGTCCGTGGCGCAGTTGATAAGCGCTTAATCGAACTGAACCGAAAGCTCTACGTTCGACATCTATATGAGCTGACGACGGACATTAGGAGCAAAAAGACATAACGTGTCGTTATCTCACCTGCAAGAAGGACACCTCGAACCTAAGTAAGGTGATGAACATGAAGGCGAGTAGTATGCGTCCGGCGAGTTGTAAGTACGTCTTAGGCTTGTTCTCGCCGAGGCTAGGGACGCCCGCAAACAGGCTGCGCCCCTCCGCGCGCGCCTCCGCCAGCACCAGCAGTAGGGCTCCGATCAGTGCCAGGTTACGTAGAAGGAACTGCATGTCCCACAGTATACTGTATGCGAATGTCTGAAATATTTTTTGGTTTTATTTAACATTTTTAACGAAAGCTTGAGACCTTTTCCCTGCATTTTAAGTGCGAATAAAGACTGGTTGTAGCGTCAATAAGTTAACAATACACTGGTTATTTATAGAAGTAAAAGTTTTTAATGAATTACAAGTTTTACATTTGTTTGTGTAGCCGATAATGGTAGAATTCATTCACAGAAGTTTACGGGAGATAAAATCGAAACTTGACCTTGTAATAGAAAACGTGGTAGACGATATTTATAAGTTGAACGACCGTACCGAAGGGCGCAGTCGTTGGAACGTATTTACAAATCTGTTTATATAGAGTTTAATGCGCATTTGGCTTGACCGATCTCAACGACATTTGACTCGCATACAGTAAATGCGCGCCAAGAACGCATCAGTGGAAAAATCAAAGGTGTAGTAATTTATATTCACAGACAGACCGATATAAATTTAATTTAAATTTATAACATATATAACTGGATTAGCGAATCTATCCAAGTATCTTTCTTATCTATCCATCTATCTTTTACATGTAGAAAAAACAACCAGTTATTCATTCGCACATATTCAGTATAGCAATGGTGTATGACATTAATGTGTTGAATAGTAAATAATGACCTGCAGTACGACAATGAAGAACAATATGCCACAAGCGATGTCAACCTTCAGCCTGCCGAGTACCATCACGCATCCTCCAAGCTGACCTACTAAATTTACTATCTGAAAACAAAACAAATAGTCATTTTAATCTACACCAATCAACTTGCATTACTTGAAATAATTTCGTTTACAATATATTTTGATTTTTCAAATGTTTACTTCCTTAACATGTTCAGTACTTTCATCACATAGTAACATGGAATTTATTAAAAGTTATGAAATAAAAAAGATTAATTACGACAAAGTACATATTAGTCAAAGAAGTAGTCTTACAAACTTTTTACATCTTACTTTGTACTAATATTATAAATGCGAATGTTTAGATGGATGGATGGATGTTTGTTTGAAGGTATCTCCGGAACGGCTGAACAAATCTTGATGAAATTTGGTACAGATGTAGAACATAGTCTGGAAGAACACATAGGCTACTTATTATGATTTTTTTAATTCCGCGCAGACTGAGTCGCGGGCGATAGCTAGTTTCATTATAAGTCGAAGTAAAAAACCGGCAAAGGCCCGCAAATTTTATTCGAATCACTCGCGTGACGCGTAAGTGAAATTGATGAGCGGGCCACATTCACTTTCGTTGACACAGTCGCCTCGACCTACATACTACCTAGATCTTACATACAAATATGTTGCCGTCAGTGAGACGACTTTTAAAATTATTAATTAATTAAAATGCTACAAAAATAAGTAAGAGACATTTTATAAAGTTCTGGGCCGATGAACTCTAAAATGATTTTCATCAAATCACACCAATTTGTTTCTTAATAGCGACAAAAAGGCGCTTCCAAATGCTGGCATAAAACAAGATTGTTTTTATTTTGCTTAGAAAAAATAAACTAGTCATCTTATGTCATTAACCGTGGGCTTCTGACATCAAATTACTCTATAAAACATATCGTCATCCCTGTCATTATCTTTGACAAAAAAAGAGATAACGATATGTTTTAAACGGAGATTTTAGTTTCGGAAACATAAGGTAAAATAAGATGTACACATGAATAGGGGTTTTGTAATTTTATATATTATATGTGAAATATCAAGAAAAAAATTGTCATTTAAGTGACTGAAACTGATGATAAATCACGAACGCAAATTACGAAATATTAATAATAATGTAGTAAGCACTAAAATTAAAAAAAATTCACGACAAAACGTTGCAATTGATCAAATAAAAATGATATTCGTAATTTTACATAATTTTATTGCTTGCAATAAAGCAGTACCTACTGGAATTAACTATTTCAGTAAGGTACTTAAGCTTTTAACACACTATTGAAGTAGGTAAACAGACATTGCCTTTTACAACTGAAACAAACTTTCTTTGCAGCGCTTTCTTCACTCATACTTTCTACATTAACAATCTGCCAAACTTTAATGAATACTAAATATTTCATTATATTGTACAAAACACTTTTTCTCTACAAAACCTCACGAAAGCGAAATTAAAAGTAAATACAAGTAAACATAACTCTATCAATTATAATACTTTAACCTTGTTTTAGTGACTAAATTATTTTTTATAGGAACAGTAATATGGTCAAGGTAAAAAAAAACGTTAAAAATATGCAAATCCACCAATAAAGTATTGTATTGTTCATTGTATGCTAAATTATATATTAAATCAGGAACATCAATTACCAAAGTCAATAACAAACATATATTTACATATAAACAGTATATATTTATTTTATGTGACAGTAAATCTAGGAAGCAAATCATTTAAGTGTAAAGAAAACAACTTGAAGACGAGAATGCAATCTTCCCCAATGATAAACCATTCACTTTCTAAAATACATTTGAAGAAACAAAACAAATATATCTCAAAGGAAGCATGCATTTTTTCAGTACAAAATGCCTATATATCTCTGTTCCATATCTCATTCAGACCCTTTCAGCTATTCCTAAAACCATTCAAAATTTCGTATTTATCTATCTTATATATATAAAAGAAAGTCGTGTTAGTTACACTATTTATAACTCAAGATTGGTCGAACTGATTTAGCTGAAAATTGATGGGGAGGTAGCTTAGAACTAGGAGACGGACATAAGAACTTTTTTTATCTTGTGTGCATTTTTTTTTATTCCGCACGGACGGAGTCGCGGGTAAAAGCTAGTTAATATTAAAATAAGAAAGAAATAAGATAAAATCAATTTCTCTAACGCCCACAGACTATCAATTTACAGTAGCATAACGAAATATTGGATATTACGTGAGATTGCTGCCCTTGTTCGGTAGCAGACATGTTCAAGCGACAACCAGTTTGTAGCCGCGCTGCGGTTCGACCACGTATCTTAACACAACGCGATTACTCAACCATTTACATAATGATTGTAATACATTTCTACCATCCAATTTGATAAACTAATACCCAATATATTACATAGAAAATCGAATTTGTATATATACTAGCTGTCCCAGCGACACCATCCGCGCGGAGTTAAAAAAAACGTAATAGCCTATGTGTTCTTCCAATCTATGATCCACATCTATGCCAAATTTCATCAAGATCCATACAGCCATTCTGGAGATAGCTTCAAACAAACATCCATCGAAACATTAGCATTTATAATATTAGTAAGACGTAAAGTAAAAAAAATGTGGTAGGCATAGAAATAATACAAATATTAAATTGAATCTAATAACTTAAAAATGTAGACTATTAAGATTTTAAAAGCATCTATTGGTATACAATGAACATATATACTAAACTTATTTAAATTCTGTAGTTGCAGTAGTATAATAAGGAAAAGTAGAACTGCATATCATTGTTAAATATATTCACTTTAAAATATAGTAACTTGTGTGTACATATTTTAATGAGATGATAAGAAATAAGGACGATGCCTTGAATATGTTTCAATATTTTTCAATGTGTTACCAACACAAAAAATATAGAACAATTGTTACTAAAAAACCTATATTATAATGTAAATTTAAGAGCTCCTTATAAGAACAGATAAAATTCATAAAAAGTTAAAAATTACATAACTTTATAATAAATTGAAGCTATTAGTAGCTATGTAATGTTTGAAAAACATCTATTCATTATAACTTGCAACATAATGTAATAGCAAAGTCACTCTTGTTATGTTACTATACATAAAAACTACTTCTCATCTCATTTGTATTATTTGTTAAGTAATTCACAGTTAAACTAATACAATCAAACTTGGATAAGAAAGAAATCACAATATGCGACTGTTGCTGTCTGGTCCCGATAAACAATAAGAATAATCGAGAAGAAAAATATTGCATTCTTTTGGACTCTTCCTTATCCAGGTTGACCTGACTTTGTGTAAATGATATTAAAATAAACTTAATGGACATCTTACCAATTCATTTATATGGATCAATCAAAAGGTCACAAAGGTTATTTGAACAGAAATTATTTAAGATACTTCAATGTATTCGTTAGATGGTCCAATTTACTATATGTAGCCTATCTAAACTCTTGTTAGTGCTAAGTATAGATTGAAAAAAACATATAAAAATATAACTCACAACAAACATGGTTGCAAGGAACTTGCCGCAACCCCATGAGATGTCCATGTAATCTCTCTGCTCTGACCACTGGAACCACATCCGGAGGCCGTCCTCCAGGAATGTGGATATGAGACATAGTCGTGCAACTGTTGGTAACACATTCTTGCCCTTACGTATAACCTGCATAGAAAAACAAATTGTTATTATTTCATTTGAAAATAAAATCTGCAATCTGACCTGTAATTTTACCAATGTAAACAAAAAATTGTCTCATATAAGTTACTCTTAACGGTTCAAATCTAGAGAGTTCTCCGAAAGTTGGTTTTTTTGACTAAACAGTCTGGGTAACCTCAAGAAGGATATGAGGACAAACATTATAAAAAAAAAGTGATTTTGAGAAATCCATATTAAATAAGGAATAGGACTATTAAATGACTGAGAAAATCATACATAACATAATTCCATGTCTGCTTACAATATCATTACATTATAGAATTCTTTTATATATGTAAATTAAATGACTACCAATTACAACAGTAGACATCTGATAACAACATTGTTATCTAAAACAAAATTAAATTCATGCTTACATTTCAAAAGCTATAATAAATTATTGTAATGATAACTTACATAATATATTATTACTAATCTTACTAATAAATATATTGATATTATAAAAGAAATAAAATAGTTTTACATATTATATGTTATAATAGTTTAATTATGTTTCATTTAAAAAAAATATATTAAAAAAGAATAACACAAATTCTACAGAAACAAAGGTTTTTTGCTTCTTTTATATCATTTTAAAAACAAGTTGCATACTTTATATAAATTTTTAATCTTTATTAACTTGTAACAATATTCTACTGAAAAGAAAAATTATATATTGTAGTATTATATAGAGCTCTTATGTCAAAGATATGACAACATCAATAAGTCCCGCGATCACAATGTGTCACAGATAGAAGAATCATGTACTTTAGAGCTTTTAGACTTCTTTAGATTATAATTTAACAAATAAAATGTTATAATAATTTAGTTCATTTTTTTCAATTTGGCCTACCTAAAAATTAAATTATATGGCCCTCTGCAAAATTGAGTTGGTCATCTCTGGTATAGAGCATTTAGAAGCAAGATTTTTGTCCACTTGTAAATAATAAATATAACCAATGTCACCTGGGGATAGTGGAGCTTCCTAACAGTGAAAGAAATGTTAAAATCACTTCATTAGTTTCAAAGACTATTCAATGCAAATAATCAAATCTTTCCTTTATATATAATTAGTATAGATTTGTATCAACAGCTGTTAGTGTTACAAAAGTAATTACTTATATTATATTATTTGAGTTTTCTGTATGGACATAAGCATAGTGTTAGTGTTTGAAAAGTGAAAGGATATTAAAGATAACAAGAAATCGAAATTAGATGAGGTTCTAATTTTATTTTCTTCTGAGTATTCACTTACTTAGAGATATTTAGATAATTTTATTGTTGATACTGTACTAAATGAGACATTAATGTATTTAGAATTAGATATAATTAACAAATATCTTATAAAATGATTTTTATGTTATTATTTAAGATAAAAATCAATTTGTAATATATTTGTTTCATAGCAGGAAAATGTTTAAGGAGATTTGAAGTTATAATACAAATATAAATACAACTAAAATTATAAAATAACTTATAACTAACATGTCAAATATGGGTATCTTTGTTGGCTCATTAGAAGAAATTAAGGCGAAATGGGAAATTATTAAATTTTAATCGAAAAATAAAATCACCAGTCCATCAACTTGTTCGGTGACGTGACATGTTAAATGTTAAGTACATTTCTAAATTTAAATTGCTATTCGATCCAACATGTAATTCAAATTAAATTTTACCTGATCTGCCACATCTTCCGCAGTGGACACATATTCATTTGGAATTTGCATTTTCACTATTAAGTCACAACACTATCACTAAACGAAATTTCACTGTCGTTGATCGTTGAACTTGTTGGTCGGCTCTCGAGTGACGTGTGGAAAGTTGGATTTACTTCCTGTAAAGCAAACTCCCAATAAAAATAAAAGTTCTTATAAAAGTAATGTTATCATCTTAAAATATGAAATAAAAAATAAAAAATTTTATGACATAAATTTTGCAGTTAAATATATCTCATTACAACATAAAACCTGTTTTGATCAAACAATCTAACCGGATGTTTTGATTCAGTTAATTTAATCACTGTCAAAAATCCACAGATAATAAATAAACAGAACTGTTGTTTATAGATTAAATACAAATTTATTTTTTGCTGTTTTTAAGGTTTTGTCGTTGTCAAATGTTGATTGTCAAGTTGCTACAAATGTAAGATTTTTAATTGTCATTTGTCATTGTCAACCAACATAAACACCGAATTCTACGAATTCTAAGATATCGAAACAATATCTGAACTTAATCTCATAAATTTTAGGTATAATTAAAGAAGAGTCCATTGTTAAATATCAATAAAAAACGAAAATTCTCATTGCATGCAGAATTTAATTTAATATAGTTAAATAACATTTCTTACAGAAACAAGATAACCTTTTTAGTAAGAGAAAATGCTAGAAGTTACATGTAATGACCGTTTAGGTAAAAAGGTAAGAGTGAAATGTAATCCAGATGACACAGTGGGAGACTTGAAGAAACTAATCGCTGCACAAACAGGCACAAGACACGATAAAATTGTATTGAAGAAATGGTACACTGTATTTAAAGATCACATCAAGTTATCTGATTGTATCCTTTTACAATTTATACTTTATGAGTGTTTTCATTATTTTTTTATTTCTGACTACTTGAAAGATAACAAGATTTATACACAAAAAGTACAATACCTGAAATTCCATAATGTTTGCCTTAATTTTTTTTAGTGTTTTTGATGAACTTCATCATGGTTAGCCTCATCATTAGTTCATCATAATATACGCCCCACTAAGGGGCTTGGAGCCTACCCTGATACATGTGTTTAAATTTCATTCAATACAATGTTTGCCTTCACCGTAAGAATGTTGGATAAATATACATATTATGTAAATCAAAAAACTCATTGGTACATAGCGAAATTCAAACCCATGACCTGTAGATTACAAGTGAAGTGCTTAACCGATTTTCCTTGATGCACTTAATATGTTTAATTTTATCACTCATATTGATCACCTATTTTTCTTAATAACTCAAATAACCTCTATATTTTATGTTGAAGGTTTGAAAATTAATTTCCTTAAATAACTTGCAGATGAAATCCATGATGGGATGAACTTGGAGCTGTATTACCAATAAGATTACTGATTTATTTATAAGTTTTGTAATTATTTGATTAAATTTAAGTACTTATCAATCTTTGTTTTTCTTAATATTTCTTGTGTCTTAATAATGGAAATGCAGTTTATATACAGCTATTCAAACCTTTTTGCATTATTTTTTATGTAATCCCCATCTTGATATGGATGAGATTGAGTTGGGTGTAATGAGTTATCAATTAAAGCTTTTCATACATAAATATAGCCTTAGTTGGGCTTTTGAAGTAAGAACCTGCAGAATTAACCTGCAAAGAGTATGTAAAAACTTCGTAGTATTAACCTGCAGCTCAAATTTTTGGTTTGCTTTGATAAAGATTTTTATGGCGTTTGCTGTGGTGCTGTAATATACAGAAACCATTTTATTGTTTTAGCAATGAATTAACATCGATAAGCAAACCACTCCTCATTTACTGCCTGTTATTTAAAATTTGTTTTGTATTAAAAAATACATCAAGGCATGGTCATTAAAGGAAAGGGCAATTTTGACTTAGAAATTAGAAAAAAATAGTAAATGATTTAAAGCAAAATCCATAGACAAAAGTCGCCATTTTGGCAAGTAATATTTTCGTCTATGAAAAAAGCTTCGTCTGTCATATTGTGTCGTGTCAAATTGGTGACTGTAATTTATATCGTAAAATTACGGTATTTTTGGATGTAAAACATGCTAATGGTGCTTTTGCCTTTGAGGTTCTTAATTAAATGTTAAGTATTAATCATAAATATTGTAATGGCTGAAAACGAAGGTATGTTTTGAGACAAGAATTGTTTTCGTCAATGTGCACTGTTTGTACTAAAACTACCCATTTTCCAGAGAACAACCTCCAGAAACCCGCGAAAACAAGCAAACAACATAATGTATTACCAATATGGGGTAATGAACAAACTATGAATCTGAATCCTTTAATATTAGCAAACATCCAAGGTTCTAGCTACTTCAAAGGTAGGTAAGCAAACATACTAACGCACAGGAGTTTGGATTTACGTCATGATTATTGTTTTACGTTCCGTTTCTTTCAAAAAGTTGATTTACATGTTTTAAGTTGTATTTAATGTATTAATATGAAATGTTGTCCCCAGTGCATCTGTTCAAGTTGAAGACATACCATGAGGTGGTGGACGAGATCTACTATCAGGTGAAGCACCTGGAGCCGTGGGAGCGTGGCAGCCGCAAGACCGCTGGCCAGACGGGCATGTGTGGCGGCGTGAGTATGTCATAAGCCTTGCCTGACTTGTGTTTGTTGTCTGCATTGCCAAGGATTTGTCCCTACAACTTAATTCATTCATTACATGGATTTTCAATACAGTACTATACAAGTAATTTATTGTACAATAATTATGCCAGGGAGTTACTATAAAGGTAATAGGAATTTGAATAAAGTGAGGAATAATAATAAAAGAAATTTTTGTACTACATTCATTTTATCATGTAGATAATAGAAATCTTAATAAATATCCACCAATGGTAATAGATAATATAGTATGGGGTATATATTCACTGCAGGTTAGAGGAGTCGGTGCTGGGGGCATAGTGTCAACAGCATTCTGTCTGCTATATAAGCTGTACACTCTGCGTCTCACACGTAAGCAGGTCAACGGCTTGCTGCAGCACACTGACTCACCATACATCAGAGCCCTCGGTAGGTATGGTTCTTGACATGCCTATTTTAAGTTTCTGCTTACACTTCAAAGCTAACAGGACTATAAAAGATTTAAAACTAGTTTTTTATAGCTTTTCTGGTTCACCTGTTTTTCCTATTGAAATTATTTTTTTCTATGATTTCATTGAGTTAACCTAATTCTCTAATTTATTCAACACTTGCTTTAAATTTAAACTAATAAGTTAAGCACAAGATATTATAGATATTTCATAAGATTGAACTGACATTAACAAGTTTACAAAACATAGAACCCGTTTGCTAACAGAATGGAATGTGAACAACAATGAATTTCTTTAAAAATTTGTGTTGCATTTAATTTCTTTGCATTTTAAATTTAATATTCTGTAGTCAAATTTTATTTCTACTGGACAACTGACAACAGGGATGCTCAATAAAACGCAAGTAAGTTGTGGATCAAAGCATGCAGTAACAAAAGAGAATTGAAATTTTCAAATTTATAAAACAAAAAAAAAAAAAAAAGATATTGTTGAAACTGTAATTGATCAAGTAATCATCATTTAATTATAATCCACAAGTAGGAAGTTGAATATATATTAATATGGGTCATTATATGATTTAAAACAGGCTTTATGTACATTCGCTACACCCAGCCACCGGCGGACCTGTTTGACTGGTATGTGGATTACCTGGATGATGAGGAAGAGATAGACCCGCGTGCCGGCGGAGGCGGCCCTACCACCATCGGAGCCCTGGTGAGGCAGATGCTCATCAAACTGGACTGGTTCAGCACACTCTTCCCGAGAATACCCGTCCCAATACAGAAACAAATTGAACAGAAGTAGGTATAGATTTTTATCTTGTTTGTAATTTATTAATTTCACAACATGATTTGTTTTTCCATTGCTGTTTTGAATTACAGGTGCTTTATGTTGAATTAAAGTTATTAAGGAGGAGAAGAAACAAATGGCTACAATACAAATTAATAATTCCTATGCAGATGCAAATTATGAAGTTGGTGCCCTTATATGAACTCATTCATTTTTTTTTTCTTAATTCTGATAATTTTGTAATGAAATGTAGGATGGGTGAGCACAACAGGCAGATGTCTGTGTCAAAGCCAGCAGCGGTGTACCGGGGCGGCAGCGGAGGCGGCCCGGGTGGCGGTGCTGGTGCAGCGGGCTATGGGTCTTCCCGCATGGAGGCAGATCGCCGCGAGCACGACGACAGGGATAGACGTGATTATGGCGATATAGACAGGTTTGTTGGGCAATTTATAGGTTGTTACTTGGAGTCACCATTTATAACGAACTAGCTTTTACTCGCGACTCCGTCCGCGCGGAATAAAAAATAGAAAACGGGGTAAAAATTATCCTATGTCTGTTTCCTGGTTCTAAGCTACCTGCCCACCAATTTTCAGTCAAATCGATTCAGCCGTTCTTGAGTTATAAATAGTGTAACTAACACAACTTTCTTTTATATATATAGATTTGTAAATGTAACATATCATTTTCAGATACTCAAAAGACAGACCGGCAAAACGAGATGATAGAGACAGAGACCGCGATAGGGACCGAGATAGAGATCGCGAGCGAGACAAAGATAGAAGGGATAGAGACAGAGAGCGCGAGAGAGAGCGAGACCGACGAGACAAGCACCGCGACAGGTCGCGGGAGCGCTACCGCCAGCGCTCCCGCTCCAGAGACCGCCGCTACAGATAGTACCACGCTAACATCTTCAATTTGGTCTATAAAGTGTAATTGACAAATAAAACTAGCAATAACGTTTTTTATTGTATCATTTCACTATGACAATATGTAACCTTCTTTTTAAGAATATATGAAGTTATTAAAAGATTATTTGTCGCACGCGACAATTAAAAAAAACTTAGTAGCGTATGCCAAATATCATGATCCATTAAGCGTATGATATTTCATCTAACAAATATCAATCCGTGCATCTAAACATCAATCAGCAAAGAAAGACGTAAGATTTTTTTTTTTTTTTATATAAAAGACAAAAGGTTTAAGATACAATATGTATTCAAATTAACAATTCAGCATTTATTAATATTTGTAAAGAAATATTACATCATGAATGTAATTTTATATTGCATAACAAAAAAGATTGTAGCATCAAAGTAATTACAATTGCACAAGAAATTGTTACATTAGTATCTGTATTTTAGCTTATACCTAACAGAAATAAATTACTCAAGATCTAAAACAGCTGGGCAAATAATCCTTTCAATATCTAAGCAGCTGCGCCTTTAGTGTTCTCCTGTTGTTCAAACTTAGGATATTTGCTTTCCACATCTGTCCAAGTGATCTTGGCATTTGCTAAATCTCTTACGATAGCAGAGACATCTTCCAGAGGTAGACGCACTTGTCCCATGCTATCCCTTTCTCGCAATGTTACTGAATGTGGTTGTTTTGTAGTATCAAAATCTACTGTAATAGCATACGGTACCCCCAATTCATCTGTTCTGGCGTACCTGCGCCCAATAGAACCAGAAGAATCATCTACTTTGTGAGAAACATCAACCGAAAGTAACTCTTTTGATAATTCCTTTACAAAAGGTTGGAATTCGGCATTGCCACTCAATGGTAACACAGCACATTTCATAGGTGCCACTGCTGGTGGCAGTGAGAAGTAAGTTCTTTGTTCATCACCATCCCTCATCTTAAAGTTATGTTCCAATATACTGTACAAGATTCTGCCAATGCCAAAAGATGGTTCAATCACACTTGGAATTATTTCTTCTACATGAAGTGTCTTTTCACTTGTCTTGACAGAAACAAGATTTGGTGTCAGTTTGAAAGACCCATTTGGAGTATCAAGATCATAATGACCTTCAGTTGCAAGCTTATTTTCTAATTCCTCTAAGGCTGCAGAATCTAGGGTGGCTAAAGTGTCATTAATAATTTTAGCGTCCTTTTTAAATTCCTTGCCAATGGCAGCTTTGTTTGAAACAGCTTCAACGATTTTAACCTGTTTGGGAGCTGGTAATTTCTTCTCTGCTGCAAGTCTTATGCCTGTAGCCTTTGTGTGTTGAGTAAGATCATAAGCGGATCTGTCAGCACATCCCACACACTCAACCCAACCATAGCTAGTCAGGCATTCTGCATCCCAGCAATCACAAGCATAGTGAGCCATTTCATTACCCATGTGCTGTCTGAATCTGAGTTTCTTGGAATCAATGCCAACTGCCAGCATATACAAGTGAATCCTGGCCATGAAGTAGCCCAGAGTTTCATTATTAACAATATGTTTAGCCACTGCATCTCCAATTGTCATAATTTCTGCTGGTCTACCTTGCTCCTGGTTGTCTGCAGAATACAGCAGCATTTTTGTATCTTTCACAGAATCAAACTTTGGATGGTCCTTTGAATCGCAGAAGTGTTCAATTTCACACATAGTAAACTCTCTTACTCTGAGAAGACCTGAACGAGGAGATATCTCATTTCTAAATGAGTTGCCAATCTGAGCAGCTGCGAATGGCAGGCGTCCTTGATTGAATTCCAACAAGCGTTTAAAATTAACAAAGATACCTTGTGCTGTTTCTGGTCTCAGGAATCCTTTCACTAAACCGGAAGGCCCAATTTGGGTGTTGAACATCAAATTAAATTCTATGGGTGGAGTAAGATCATTTCCTGTTATGGGGGACTTCATTTTGAACCTTTCCATTAGAGCAGACATTTCATCTGCATTCATTCCATCTAGCTTCACTAAGATGTCTTCTATTTCAGATTTGAGTTCAGCTTTTGTATTTTTCTCACTTTTTATTTTTTCTAAATGAGCTTTAATGAGATGATCTAAACGGAAGCATTCACCTGACTTCACATCTTTAGTCATAAGATCGGCAAATCTTTCTACATGACCAGATGCTTTCAATACAGGTTCTGGGGTAAGAATAGAACAGTCAACTTCCAGCATATTCTCTTGAAGGATGAAATACTTTCTCCACAGTTGAATCATGTTACTTTTTAAAGCACATCCCATTGGGCCAAAGTCAAATTGGCCAGTTATACCACCATAAATTGCAAAAGACTGATCATAAAAGAATCTCCTTTTGATAAGATCTTCCATCTTTGCTCGATCAAATATTTCATCGCTAGGCGCAAGACTTAGTTCTTTGTCTTCTAGTATTTTCTTACGTGCCTTCAATTCAGCAACAGCTTTTTTGATGTCTAGCTCTGGTGCTTTCTCTTCCTTTAGTTTTCTAACAAGATCGCCTTGACTTTTGACATTAGCCCTTAGTGGAGCTAAAATTTCTTCGATTTTTGGATCAGCCATAATTGTTTCTCGTAAAGGATTAGGTATTTTTATTTTTCGGTGAAGTTTATTGCTGCCCCACTGGCCAGATAAGAATTTGCACTGAACTTGAACAGATGGTAGTCGCTTACTAAATACACTACATTTATACACGAATGATATAACGTTTCTCATTTATTACGTGAGAAACGATGTATTTATTGATCACATATGGAGTTAAACCGGTGACAAAGCAACGCGTGTTCGGTGATGAAGTTTCTAAGAAAATGAAAATAACAAATGTCATAATGACGTATACGTGGCTTATCTTAAAGATGCCATTTTACGACAAGAAATAAATAACAAACTTCGAATGTAATGTAACTCAAATTAATTGATTGATTTAAAGCAACAAGTATTTTCTACAAAGCGGTTGATGTATTCAAAATAAATATATATTTAGAGTCTTTTAATAGCTTTTTAGTTCATAAATTTCACCTTACACTGGCAATATATGATACTAGCTCTATCTCTTTCGGACATTAAATCAATGCATACAATTATCATAAGATAAAGCGTGATGGGGATAGTTTAATTGTTTGTTTTCTTTTTCAAATATCTCATTTTTGACAGCACAAAGAAGGCGGCCATTTTATAGCTTCTTGAAGAATAGGAACGAGCTGTAGTTTTCATATAGCGAAAATTTATTTGTTCTAGTTTTATAAATTATTTTACACAAGCATTTTTACTTACGTACAAAAAAGTATACGTATTTAGTGTAAGTTTAGTTATATTTATGTATTGAGCGAAGAGAAATGGACGATCCAAACAGGATGATGGCGCACAGCGGCGGGCTGATGGGACCGCAGGGCTACGGCCTGGCTGGGGAAGGCGCCCCTACGGCGGGAGAGGGCGAAGCTCGTAAACAGGACATTGGAGAAATTCTACAACAGATCATGAATATTACCGACCAGAGCCTTGACGAAGCTCAAGCAAGAAAACATACACTAAATTGTCATAGAATGAAACCTGCCTTGTTTTCTGTGCTATGCGAAATTAAGGAGAAAACGGGTAAGCTGTGTTTGTGTAATTAATTTTATTTAATAAGAAAAAAGAAAACATTTAGAATATATATTAAATACTTGTTCATTTTTATGAATTACACTACCCAAAAACATTTATTAACACTATTTAAATCAGTAAGTTAATACATAATTTGTGTGTAGTGCTGTCACTTCGCAATACTCAAGAGGAGGAGCCTCCGGACCCGCAGTTGATGCGGCTGGACAATATGCTGATAGCGGAGGGTGTGGCGGGTCCTGAGAAGGGTGGTGGTGCGGGTGCTGCAGCCTCTGCGTCAGCTGCCGCTGGCGAGTGGGGTAAACACTCAGTCCTACTTAATTTGTAATAGTTGGTGTTGGATTAGGTGCATGCTATTCTATTTGTCCAAAGGAGATTATTGCTATTGAGGAGTTCCTGATAATAATTAAAAATATAAAAGATTAAAATCTGATGGAGAAATTAGTAATTTTAGTATTATCCCCAGGGGGTGGTAAATAATTGAAAAAACTATGTTATGGACAATTTGATATGATGATGATGACTGAACATATTTTCTACATAAGATTATCATAGCATTATATTTAAACTAAGTATGTAATATTTATTTTATGATATTTAATATTGGTATATAATATTGGCATGTTTGTTTAAATTGGCATGATTAAATATGTAGTGATTTTCTTTGACACAATTTAGTATATTGAAACATATTTATTGTGTATAAAATTTAAATTGGTTTTATATGATAGCCATTTGCAAGAGGTCATTTATTTTTGTATAAAATTGCACAGCAACAGTTTAGGAAATTGTGTTTTTCAAACAGGCAGTGTAGTGTGTTTCTGTGGGTATTATAGGTCTTTATATTTATTAATTTTAGTAACAATAATAAATCTAAATGTGTAGAAATAACTTCATAGACCTATTTTATGCCATTAATTTCTATTTAGAAAAGGTCAATATCCATTGGTCACTTGATATAAACTAGGTTATTCCCAATTAGAATAAACTTACTTCTATTATTATATTCTACTATTATTAATATTATAAATGCGAATGTTTAGATGGATGGATATTTATTTGAAGGTATCTCTGAAACGGCTCAATGGATATCGATGAAATTTGGCACAGATTTCGAACAAAGTCTGGAAGAACACATAGGCTACTTGCTACTTATTATCTTTTTTTTTTATTTCGCGCGGACGGCGTCTCGGACGACAACTAGTTTTGTATATAAATTAGCTATAGGTAAATCATCATTATCATTCGATTGATTGTCACAATGGCAGGTCCTGTTTGGCCTGCATCCAGTGCACTCCCCCCAATAGATAGATTAATGTATTAAATAAATTTACCTGTCAGGTAGTTAATTTTAATTATTATTAGGTATGTAATAATTAATTGTCCCATAAAAAGTCAGTAAAAATGATTGTTGATAGTTTTACATTTTAAAAGTGCCCTTGCAAGTGGCTAACTAACAGAGATTGGGATGGCGGTTGCATGTAACTCTTTCTGTCCCCCCATCTGCTGCAACTTAAGGCACTGTGGCTCAAGCAGATAACGCGATCGAGCACTCGGACTATCGTGCGAAGCTCGCCCAGATCCGCCAGATATACCACCAGGAGCTGGACAAGTATGAGAACGCCTGCAACGAGTTCACCACGCATGTGATGAACCTCCTTCGTGAGCAGAGTCGCACCCGGCCTATCACACCCAAGGTACGTACAACAAACATTAAATCGAAACTTATGTTTATTGCAGTTGTAAGCACAAACAGCTATAAGCTAAATTGAAATTTCTGAATATGTATTAATGCAGATTGAACTACACTTAGCGGCACAATTATCCGCCCACCCTTTTAAAGTGGCAAATTTTGATGTTATCGCAGTTGTAAGTTATTGGGAATAAATAAGTCAAGTGTGAAAGAAATGTAGTGACGAAAAAATTACAAACTACCCACTTACCTTTGTTTTTTTTACGCATAAGTTGTGTGAAAGGATAAATATCGAACTGCGTCTCATTATCGTTATCGTTGCCATACTGCTTACATTGCTTCAGTGGCATTAAAAGTAACAAATTTGAGTTTGTTTTGGTTTCGTAACTTAAAGCTAGTGTTTGGACATCACAAACATGCCATTTGATGCTAATTCAGTGGCGAGAGCCGTCGCTCTTATCGACGAAGGGTTAAGTCAGCGTTACGTGGCGCGGAAGCTTGGTGTCGCACGTACCACCTTAAGGGATGCAGTGAAACGGTTTCGGGAAACTGGCTCTTATGAGCGAAGACCAGGACAGGGCCGAAAAAGTTGCACCTCCTTCGTGACGACCGATTTCTTGTGATTTCGATTTCAACAGTGGTAGACGCCAGCAACAACAACATCTGTTGCACGAATTGGCCGGCTCGCCCGGTGAAATACCACGACCACACAGAAGACAGGCGTGAAGTGGGAGCAATTCCGCGTTTCGTCTGATGAGTGTGGTGCCGGAGGCCTAAACCCCCCCCCCCCTTAATACAGCATGGCAGTGGGATTGAAAGATAAAATACCCCAGGGGGGTACCAATACCCCTGGTATTGGAGAATCCCCCTCCGTGCGCTTACGCCTGAACTCCCGCTCGGAGTCTGGGGGTAAGCGCACGGGCCGCCCCGCGTATTCTGGGGGGGGCACCATTCCGCTCGCTTGCAAAGGTTGGGGCAAACGAAGCAAGGCACTTTCAGCACCCCCTGTCACCCATGCCGTGGACTTCTGCAATATCAGGGGGCTCCATTCCAACTTGGAGGCCGTCCACTACCATCTCCGGACGGCAAAGCCGGCCTTGCTTTTCCTTACCGAGACGCAGATATCCTCTCCGGCGGACACCTCGTATCTGTCCTGCCCCGGATACAAATTAGAACAGTCCTTTTTGCCCCGGGCTGGGGTATGCGTGTACGTCAGAGAGGATATCTGTTCTCGTCGCCTCAGCCTTCTTGAAGGTAGGGACCTATCTCTTTTATGGCTGCGCGTAGATGGCGACGACCATCCGCGGGTCTATGCGTGCCTTTACAGGTCCCATAGCGGTAATGCCGAAACAGACCGACTCATGGAGCAAGTCCAAACGGCTACAGATTCCATTCTGGCACAGATCCCCTCCGCTGAAATCGTGGTACTAGGCGACTTCAACGCCCACCATGCCGATTGGCTTGGCTCTTGTACCACCGATCATGCGGGGAGATCTGTCCACGACTTTGCCTTGTCTTATGACCTGACACAGCTGGTCACCTCGCCCACGCGAATCCCAGATGTCGAAGACCATACACCTTCCCTGTTGGACCTTCTGATGACTTCACATCCGGACAGCTATAAGGTTTCCGTCGAAGCCCCTTTGGGCTCGTCAGACCACTGCCTGATCCGGACCACAGTGCCCATCTCGCGTCGCCCACGGTTTAAACCGAATGGCCATCGCCGAGTGTGGCACTATAGGTCAGCAGACTGGGATGAGATGCGGTCCTTTTTTGCATCCTACCCATGGGAGAGAGTTTGCTTCAGGCTGGATGATCCCGACGCTGTTGCCGATTCTGTCGCTGATGTGGTGCTTCAGGGGATGGATCTTTTTATTCCATCTTCAGTTGTGCCCATCGGAGGCAGTTCTCGACCCTGGTTTGGTAAATCCTGCAAATTAGCCTCGCGCCACAAGCAGGATTGTTATCGAGCCTGGGTTGAGGCGTCAGCAGCTAGGGATGTAAATACCAGCCAGTTAAAAAATAAGTATAACTCTGCCTCCAGGTCCTTCAAAAGAGTGATTGCCAAGGCAAAGTCCGAACACGTGGCCAGCATTGGTGAGAGGCTAGTGCACCTTCCTTCGGGAACTCGTGCGTTCTGGTCTCTTGCCAAGGCTGTCCAGGGGAATTTCTGTAAGCCGTCCTTACCATCTTTGCGCAGGGGGGATGACTCGTTGGCCCATACCGCAAAAGAGAAAGCCGATCTTCTGGTCTCTCTTTTTGCGGCTCGACTCTGGATGACAAAGGTAACTCGCCGCCGAAAATCCCACGCGGTGAGACCTCTATGTCCGAAATCCAGTTTATCCAGAGATCAGTGCGGAAATCGCTGCAATCTCTGGATATCCATAAGTCGAGTGGGCCTGACGGGATACCCCCCATCGTGCTTAGGACTTGCGCTCCTGAGTTGGCACCGGTTTTAACGCGCCTGTTCCGGTTCCTCTACTCCTTAGGCGTTGTCCCGAAATCATGGAAGACTGCCATAATCCACCCGATCCCGAAAAAAGGCGATAGCTCAGACCCGTCCAACTACAGGCCGATCGCCATTACAACCTTGTTCTCGAAAGTCATGGAAACGACCATCAATTGCCAACTCATGAGGTACCTTGAGGAGCATCAGCTGATTAGCGATCGTCAGTACGGTTTCCGACAGCGTCGCTCAGCTGGTGATCTTCTTGCGTACCTCACGCATCGATGGTCGGAGGCGATCGAGGGCAAGGGGGAGGCCCTGGCGGTTAGTTTGGACGTGGCCAAGGCCTTTGATCGGGTATGGCACAGAGCACTTCTCTCGAAGCTGCCTTCCTACGGGCTGCCCGAGAAACTACGCGCCTGGATTGCCAGCTTTTTGGAGGGTCGAAGCATCAAGGTCGTTGTCGACGGTGCATGCTCGGACCCCAAACCAATTAATGCTGGTGTCCCACAGGGCTGTGTACTGTCGCCCACCCTGTTTCTTCTGCATATCAATGATATGCTGCAAATTAGCTGCGGCAGACGATAGCACGGGTGATGCATTGTACACGGCCCGCGCTAACGTTTCTCGGGCTACTGCCGATGAGAACCGGACCAAACTTGTGTCTGAACTGAAGACCCTACTGGGTAAAGTTTCGGATTGGGGTCAACGAAATCTCGTTAATTTCAATCCCAAAAAGACACAAGTATGCGCCATTACCGCTAAAAAACAACCCTTTGTCGTGGATCTTCGTTTCGAGGGCACTCCCCTGGTTGCCTCAGCCAGTATCAGTATTCTCGGCGTTGACATATCGAACGACGTTCAGTTTCGCGGTCATTTGGAAGACAAGGCTAAGCTGGCCTCCAAAAAACTGGGTGTGCTCGGTAGAGCGAAGCAGTATTTCCTACCGGGCCATCGCCTTCAGCTCTATAAGGCGCAAGTTCGGCCCCACATGGAATACTGCTCGCATCTCTGGGCGGGAGCACCCCAGTACCAGCTTCTTCCATTTGACCGCATACAACGGAGAGCGGTTCGAATCGTCAACGACCGAGTTCTTACTGATCGGCTCGACACTCTGGCGTTGCGGAGGGACGTTAGTTCCCTCTGCATTTTCTACCGTATTTACCACGGGGAGTGCTCAGAAGAGTTGTTTGGAACAATTCCTGCCGCCGAGTTCCGTCATCGGACGACCCGACAGACCGCCAAGTTCCATCCACACCACCTCGATGGCTGGTAATCCACAACCGTGCGGTTTTCGCGTAGCTTTCTACCGCGTACCGCCGCGTTGTGGAATGGTCTGTCCTCGGCGGTATTTCCAAACCGCTACGACTTAGGGTCCTTCAAGAAGCGAGCGTATCATCTTCTCAAAGGCCGGCAACGCATCTGCGATTCCTCTGGTATTGCAGATGTCCATGGGCGTCGATGAACACCTTGGTGTTCCCGCTGCTCGTTTGCCCCCTTCTCTTATAAAAAAAAAAAGACCAATGTTCTAAGAAATCGGTTCACTACAGCTGTTGAGGCACGAAACCAACTTCGTGAGGTTCGCAATGTTCAAGTGAGTGAAAGAACAGTGAGAAGAAGACTAGGAGAGAATGCTCTTGGAGCTTTTCGACCATCTCGAGTGCCACAATTGCTCGTAGGCCACCGGAGAGAAAGACTTCGTTTTTCCCGAGAGCACGCCGAATGGAATATGCAACAATGGAAGAATGTTATGTTTACTGACGAGACAAGAATATGCTTGCACGGTCCTGACGGTCGCCAGCGTGTATGCAGACGCAAGAATGAAAGGTTTGCACCATGCATCGGCAACGCATTTGCGATTCCTCTGGTATTGCAGATGTCCATGGGCGTCGATGAACACCTTGGTGTTCCCGCTGCTCGTTTGCCCCCTTCTCTTATAAAAAAAAAAAAAAATGTACTGTTGTGGAAACAGTAGGTTACCAAGGTGGCTCTATCATGATATGGGGCGACATTACTTACAAAGCACGCACCGACTTGGTTATCTTCGAAAGAGGTGGAATAAATGCTCAGAGGTATGTAACAGAAGTGTTGGAACCTCATGTAATGATATTTGCTCCAATTATTGGCGAAGATTTTTTATTAATGCAGGACAACGCTCGCCCCCACGTTGCTAGAGTTGTTACCGCGTACCTGGATACCGTCGGCATTCGAAAATTAACATGGCCATCCCGGAGCCCAGATTTAAATCCTATTGAACACATATGGGACAATTTAAAAAGACGTGTTCGAAGCCGCATACCAGCTCCAACCACCATAGATGAATTAAAACAATCCGTGATTGAGGAGTGGCAGAACATTCCACAAAAACAGATCAAAGATGTCATCGACAGCATGCCAAACCGTTTGATGGAAGTCATGAGGGCTAGAGGTGGAAATACGCACTATTAGAATTCATTTATTCAGCAGATTTTTTATTTTTAAGCCATTTCATCACATTTGTTAATTTACGGTCAAAGTGTTTTTCAGACTTTTTTATAAATAAACGTAATAATTAAAAACAATATTATCTTTCATTTTACTTCAATATACCTACGTTATAAAATAACATTCACAAGTAAGGCCACAATTTTTTTTTTTCACCAAAATCGTAAAAAATCAAGGTGGGCGGTTAATTGTGCCGCTGAGTGTAGAAATCTGAGACTTACACAGAAATACGTATCTAATGAATATATCTTATTTTTTAATTTATGTACAGGAAATAGAGCGAATGGTTCAAATAATTCACAAGAAGTTCAGCTCCATCCAGATGCAGCTGAAGCAGTCCACTTGTGAAGCCGTTATGATACTGCGCTCGCGGTAAGTGCTAAAAAATGTGTGTAATTTGATGATATCAAATTAAATATTTTATTATTGTTTGAAGACATACATAGTTACACTCACCACTCTATTGAAATTTAACTTCTCTTTTATGGCTTACTCAGAGTCGAAGCTTGCTATTATTACATTTCTAAAGACTGAGCTGTTAAATACAAAAAAAAAACTTGAGAGTTGTCAAGGGACACCCGGATGGAACGAAGTTCCTTTCTATTAATTAGTGAAGGAACCAATGTTTATTCTATGAATAAAAAACTTAAGTCATCACAAGAAGTACATTTTATTTCTATGAATTTTCGTTATATATTGTCACGTCGTTGCCATGGTGAAGTAGCGCTCATTCGTCGTTAACATACTTACTATAGCAAAAAGTGTCGTGACAACTTTTCGTAAGAATTTTTTCCGTCTAGCCCCCTTTCACAACGCGCGATAAGGAACTTCGTTCCAAAAGAAATTAATATCTCATTGGTAGTTGCTAAGATTAATATATAATTTTCCTTCTCTAGGTTCCTAGATGCCCGTCGCAAACGGCGCAACTTCAGCAAGCAGGCCTCCGAGATCCTAAATGAATATTTCTACTCACACCTCTCTAACCCGTACCCCAGTGAAGAGGCGAAAGAGGAACTGGCGCGCAAGTGTGGCATTACTGTCTCACAGGTTATTATTATAAGTCTCAGAAAACCTTTTGTGGATTACATTAAGATTGCATATTTAAAAGTTATCTTGTTTCCAGGTGTCCAATTGGTTCGGCAACAAACGCATTCGCTATAAGAAGAACATAGGCAAGGCTCAGGAGGAGGCGAATCTGTATGCGGCTAAGAAAGCAGCGGGTAATTATTGTTTTCATAAATAATTTATACTCAAACAATTTTCAATAAATTTTATTGAAATTTCTCCCCCAATTAGAAATTATTATTTTCGCGTCACACATTATAGTGAATAGCTCTATACCATAAATGACATGACGCGCTGTACACTATGGTTTCCGCACACAGACCTGCCTTGGATTGGTGCGTGCAGGCGCGATGCTAGCTCCCCTCCGGCCCGACCCACCTCGTATTACAGTAAATTATAATTATTTAAGTCCTTATTGACATCTCTATCACATGTACTAAAAATATATATACATTGTATAATTTAAAATACAGTTTTTTATATAGGTTTAAAGCTATATTTTTTTTAAGTTATAAATACTATATTGTGGTATACGTTTTATTTTCGTATAATTGGCACCCAAGGCAGCAACTATTTAATAATTTAAAAGATATTTTATTTAATCTTAGCATTCGAAAGAGAATATATTATTTTAATCTAATATGTTTATATTCCCGTCTAGTCCCCCATAAAAACCCCTCGTAGAAGATATGTTATGTGTAGGCCTTCATTAGAGAGGCAAACCTAAATATAATAAGATTGATGAGGTCGTTATTGTCTGCAGCAGCGGGGGCGTCGCCGTACTCAATGGGGGCGGCGTCAGGCACGGCCACGCCCATGATGTCGCCGGCGCCCACACAGGACAGTATGGGATACTCTCTGCCCGCGCCCGGGTACGACGCGCCGCAGCCCGGATACGACGCCGCCATGGGCTATGACCCCATGCACCAGGATCTCTCGCCCTAACTCTACTTGCGGTCAATTAAAGGTTATTTATATTTATTTTAAAGTTATAGAGTTTCAGCTCATTTTTTTTCTTTTTTATGCGGTTATATATTTGGCTTGAGTAAAAAGTATAACATTAGAATGAATGCGCTACTGAGGAAACATACGAACCAACATAATCTGGAAAAACAAATAGGTTACTACTTCAGTTTTTTTTTTTTTAATTCTTACCCGGACTCGCGATCTAAAGCTTGTAGATAATTTTTCATTGTTTGATTTCTTTTACTTTCATAAGCTTTTCGATGAACAACTATCTTAGAATATAATTTATTTGATACTAACTATCGCCCGCGACTCCGTCCGCGTGGCATTAAAAAAAAACGTTATTTAGTAGTCTATATGTTCTTCCAGACTATGCTCTACATCAATGATTGTCAAAATTATTTTCTTTCACCGCCCCCTTTGAAAATCAATTATATTTCAGAGCCCCCTAATTTTTATTCTGACCTAAAACTTAAAAACCACAATTTCATTACTTTAATTAATTTCAATGCCCCCCCATTTTTTGTGCCCCTTATCGCCCCCTCCCAGGTTTCAAATGCCCCCAAGGGGGCGTTATCACCCACTTTGGGAAACACTGCTCTACATCTAAGTCAAATTTCATCAAGATCTGTTGAGATCCATTCATCCACGTCTACACATTTATAATTTTAGTAGGATTTACTTATTTTTCTATGTGAATTGTTAGTTATATAAGATGTTTTTGTTGCAGGGCCCGAGATTGCGAATGTAATCGTGCAGCTTCCACATAATTGCCATTTACTACATAACTTACTTTATATCTAGTGAGCATTAGCGGTTAGGACATTAATGTATACTATGAACTTTATGAAACATTTTAGCTCTAATATTTTTGGACGGAACTTAAATTTGCCCTGTATTATCTATTTGACTGGTTTACAGTATTTTTATTTTTATATATTATTTTATTTTAAGATTTTAAAGATTCTAAACAAATTAATCTTCAAATAATTCAATTTTCGAAGTTATTTCTTCATTTTTACATAGTTATTGAAAAAAACAAATAGTATTATTTGATCTATCTTCAATGTATACGCAGTTTATAGTATTATTTCTCAATGGATCCAGTGATTTATTTAAAAAAAAAATATGCTTCGCTGAATTTGGCAGTATTAATAAGCCAATGGCGAGATCTCGTTGTTTCTACGTTCACTAAATTTTACTATACGGTGGATATAAATATACGATAGTTGTAAGTATATTGTAGTTCAGAAATAACTTTAAGTAAAGTTGTGTCTTGTCTGTTTTGTGATTGCAACTGTTTGATCCTTGAATGCCTTTTAAAGTATCAATTATTGGAACCACTTTACGCTTGTTTTAAACGATTTCTTTGGTCTTTATTGTTAATATTTACAAGACTTTTAGTTTTGCATATTAGATGACTGACTGTGGGTTTCTGAGACCAAGAGAGAGAATATTAGAACTAAGTACTGTCACATACTGCATGTGACAGTACTTAGTGCTAATATTTGAACAATACAATACAGTGTAAACTCTTTATAACGAAACTCAAGGGACTGAGCATTTTTGTCGTTATAGAGAGTTATCGTTATATGGAGTGAACAAAAAAAAACAACGAAATTAACAAGATGAACCAGATAAACAATAATACCGATACTAAATATTTACTGTCTACAAATATGAACACTTTTTTCGTAATAGAGTATGGCGTATCGCTATAAAGAGTGTTTCAATATGTGGATTTTAACGTAAACCAACAAAGTTGGGCTCACTTCAACGTTACAGGGAGTTTATTGTTAAAAACGTTATAAAAAGTTTACACTGTATTTAGATATTGTAAATTTTGGTTTACAAGTTTAAGTACCATTATTAATAGATTATTTGTGATTTTCAAGAAAATACTAGAAATCGTTTAAGATAACTGTAAAGTGTTGGAACATTGTGATGTAAAGTGGTCGAGGGTTTGCGGAGGGGTTTTAGGGGGGTGGGAAAGGGTCGTTTTGTGTGCAATTTAATATTTTATTAGAAACGGTTGTGTTTACGCACACGAATTATTTTCGTCTTAATCATGGAGTCCTATTAACAATAGCTATTTTATATTAATCTTTTATTTTAACCACTTTTCGTTTGCAGCGAGCAGACGCGCACGTGCGTAGCGTTGTGAGTGTCAGAACTAAATGTTATATTTTTATGAGGTACTACCTTTGTGGCTCTACTATATATTATTTTTTTATGTATTTAGTAAATAAGTTAATTATTTGATTATTTTGTCATCGTTCTTATCGAATATACGAATAATGTAATACGAAATTCAAATGAAATACGAATAACATTTAGTGAATAGTTTGATTACGAGAAAAAAATATTATTATTATATAGAATTAAGTTGATGTGTTCTAAAATCAAGATATCTGAAACAGTATACGATGAAATTTGAAAAATTTTAATAAAAATTAAATAAAATTGCTACCGATTACCGAGAGTGCACCGCCGCAATGTCGACAATACAAGAATATTTCACCAGTGTGTGAGCTGCGCACGAGCACGCGGCGGTGTACGCGACATGTATACGACGACTTCATTGTTATTGCGACCATCAGATTGACTTAAATACATTTTTGTGTAGTTATGTATCGTGTTTTATTTTAAAACCTTTGAAAATGGGCATTATTTAGTCGCATCTACCTATCCTTACCTCCTCCATAACAATATTCACCTTTGATTTTTAAGCATGATCTAATCTAATTTAGCTGAGATTTAATCAAAAGCCAAATAACAATCAGTTTGAACATTTAAATCCCGATGAATTATCATCGGGATTTATATCTGATATATGTATATTGAAATGCTAAAAAACATGCTGCACTGATATTCATAGATAAAATCTTAAAATTTTTGCTATCGCTAATTGTTAGATAGATTTACCACTAGCGGTGCCAAATTAACA
This sequence comes from Papilio machaon, assembly GCF_912999745.1. Classification (NCBI taxonomy): domain Eukaryota; kingdom Metazoa; phylum Arthropoda; class Insecta; order Lepidoptera; family Papilionidae; genus Papilio; species Papilio machaon. Next base: position 9,543,833 of record NC_059988.1, read on the forward strand.
TATTTTCGAGTAATAATAACTTAAAAAAATATTTGTTGGAATTCGATAACGTTATATGTTCATTTATAATCCTTTGATAGCGATTGTGGTTATGATAATAAATGCAAAACAAGTCACTTCAATAACAAAATATTTTTGTTTTTAACAAAAATCCTCCTTACATGATTTTTCGATACTCAAAACTATGAGAAAATCACCCAATTTTTTTTTTACATTGACTTGCTTCGTCTACGACGTTAAAAAATACGAAGAAGGACCGCTTGTTGTCAACCTTTGATTCCCTGACAAACATCCGCCCCTGATCCTTAGCAGACGACAAAAAAACAACAACAACAATGCCTTGTTATACACTCCTAACCCGAAGATCACCTAAACCCGTAGCCCGAGAATAAGTGACAAAGCAATCCCTAAGTACTAATTACGAGTTTTCAATTTGCGAATGCTTGACCAACCGGTATCTATCCCTTCTATTCATTGTGTGGATAAATCACTCGTTTTGGATAGAAATAATTTAATACAAACTACATCATTTTGTTTGTATATATTTTTATCAGTGTTGTCTTGACCTTCAACTCTATGAGTAAGCAACTTCACGGCGGGCATTCAATGAAAATGACTCGGTTGTCGTTGTCGAGTCAGTTTCGAGTAGACATCATATCAAAGCGGTATTCTTCTGTACATTGTATTATTTTTTTATATTCTTTATTTGTAATGTTAAGATCTATAAATTCTTTATCTAAAATCGTGCCAAGTACACAAAATTGTAAGTAGACAATTTACTATATGAATTGAAATAGTTAACCAATAAAATAGATGACGAAATATGATGAAAAATAAGGAAAACATTTTTTAGTAGTTCTTGTGTTTAACTTTTTTTGTCGAAATTTCAACGCAAAACAAATAATCAAATTTTGTTGCATAGTATCACAGATTATATGACATTAATGTGTATCATAATGAAAAACAATTAAAATGAAAACGATTTCCACGCACTTTGGTTTTTCATGTAAAGGTTCAAGTTTAAAACAATATTTTTGTAATTTTTCTTTAAAACAATACAACTGTAAATAAATCGATAGCTATCATTTTAAATTTATTTATTACCCAAGAAAATTCTTATCAAGTGTGTTGTATTGCAGCAAGAATGACAAGCATACATAGTGCATACATAGAGGAAGTTCACGATGTGCCAATTTCCGTAATCACAAGGCCTTTCGTTCCGGAACTAGATGAAAAAAAAGTACAGTCACTAATGGAAACTATACAAGTAAGCATTTTTTACATTAGCAAAATGTGTTTATTTTTGAATTTATTGATGAACACATGAATGACAAAATAAATTATTTTTTCTCACGCTTGTTAATTTTGTGCCGTCATAAAAATAGGCTGTGAAATTACTAGATAATCGGTATCGTTTTTCAATAAGCTGATAAATGGGGTTTTTATAATTTTTTTACATTTGTCTACCTTCCTTGCTCAAAAACTTCTGTGGTCGAGTCGGCTACAGCTGCACATTTGCTCAACTTTTAATCTTGTTGCTGTTTCTAACACAGTATTATACTTCAATTGGATCTGTTCGTTTTCCCTAAACTGTAGAGTGTAGATTCCCGGACACAGAACCGCAGAGTATTTTTTTTATAAATCACCATAAACAAGTGTTGCAATATCTAAATATACAATAATATCCTAATACCAGATATGTTACAAAATTTATTTTGTAATATTTCTAATTTGTTATTTTGGCTTATCAAGGCATCAAACACGTTGCTAAATAAAAACGTCGCTACAGAATATTATTTTAACTTATTAGCATTCAATAAAGCAAATCCACGCAGTATTTTTGTGTATTTCTTATGTAAATTGACTTTGTAATAATATTAACTCTAGGCAATGTCAATTGTAGGTCGATTGATTTGAATTTTCATACATACTTAACATTTTTGATGCAAATTTTGGTTTGGCGTCTTTTTTAAATTACAAGTTTTCGATGACAACGATTATAAATAAAAGGTTTATAAACTTCTAGAAGGAAGAAGAGGCTGGCAACGTACCTCCAATAGACGTGTTGTGGATCAAGGGCTCAGAAGGTGGTAACTACTACTACAGTTTCGGCGGCTGTCATCGCTTCGCCGCGTACAAGAGACTCAACAGACCCACTATACCTGCAAAACTGATCCGATCCACTGTCACTGACCTGCAGACATATCTCGGCAGCAGCACGCCTAATCTTAAGTAAATGTTAAGCTATTCTACATGTTACATATATATTTTTTTAATTTTTGCATTTTATCAAAGCCATAAACCCTGATTGTACATTAGAGCCACGTTCAATTATGCAGCAAATAGACTTCGAAAATAAATTTCGCTTTTGAGCGTATTTGTATGTAGTAAGCCCATCTATATGTGTTTAAATCTATGGCATAATTTATATATTTATTGTAACAAAGAAATACATGAAGTAATCGCTATGTATGTTTAAAACAGCTTAAGTTTCCTGTATAATAATTTTAATCACTCCCAATTAATACAATTGCAAAAACCTCTATTGGAAAAAGATTTACAAGGGCCAGCTACTTAATAAACTTCTGCCAATGTGAAAATAATTAGAATTTGTAAGTAAAATTTTGTAATATTTATTCAAGAAATGTTTATCAAATTTTTTTTAAATAAAAGATAGAACAAATTAAGTAATTATAATTTTGTAGTATATACATTTTTGAATACAAAATGTGCAAGCGTGTTCCAAATGTCTTTTTTATTTTAGGTATAAGAAAATTATTATTATTATTTTTGTGAACATTTATCACCGTATACTTAATGTTTATTGTTATTTGGTTAAAAAATAAAACAAAGCTTGATTTCTCCAAACGTGTATTTATTTCGGAGTAGTCCTATCTAACTAGAGAACAATGAGATATGCTGTTTTTTTTTATCTTTTTTAATATATTTACAAACGTGAACATAAATAATATAAAAATACATTTATACATTATCATTTTCCCTTCGACCGCTCCTTTGTTTAATAAAGAAATGAACACAAACTAATTTTATTATTGGTACTCGCTGCTACGACCAACAAGAGAAACTTTACGTCTTCATGCTAATATTTAAAAAAAATATTAAAAAATCACATAATATGTGCGTGCTATTGTAAATTTAAAACTTTAGGCCGTTCCGTAAAAAAAACTGTTACAGATTGCAAAATATATTTACATAATTAAATAAATTTTTCCGAAACAATTGTCCTGTTAAAAGGTTTTTTGAAAAATCCTTTTTTTTATACTTTTTAAATAATTCATTAATGTAAAAATAATATTTCATTCACAATTAAAATACAAAGCTCATTTATTTATATCGTTGTAAATAAAATTTTAGATTTTTAAACCAGACGAATCTTTATCCCAAAGAACGGTCCTCTTTCCAACAGAATAGAAAAAATATATATCTTTACGATGCAACAATCATATTTTATATATTCCTTCTTACCTGTACCATTTCTATCCATATAGTAACAACGCCCGATACCACTGACCTCGAAATTACAAAGGACATGCTACAAGTTGTGGTATTTTGTGCCTATATCATTTTCGCCATTTTTGCGCTGACGGTAGCAGTGTTAGAAACTCGAAATAATAGTCAGTCTAATGAAAGAAGCTGTCATTTCTGAGAAGCGACCTGTCCAGTGCATATCTAAACAGATAGAGGTCAGTGCCCAAAACCCTATCATCGTCGGCGCACACAATTTCATCTTCCATATACGCATGAAATATTTTTATATTGAAAAATCGTCCTCACAACTCGACATAAAGCAGCGTTTAAACATTTATTATATATTTTTAAACATTCACTACTAATTATTTTTTTAATACATTGAAGCGTTTAAATATTTTTTTTAAGACATAAAATTTAAATCGTTCTATTGTTATATCTATTTACAATTTATTATGTCGCGTAAGAAGTGGCTGTAACAAAATACCATTTCATAGAAGACTAGACTAGAACGTTGCGTTGTAAAAAAAAAAAACGACTTGACTCTATGGCAATCCTCTATATCTATAGTATTCAATTTTTTTTTACATGTTTCCATTGCGTATACCCACACGAGATACAATGGTCATTCTTACAGCCACTTCTCAAATATGTAAAATTCTAAATTTAAACTTTGACATATAGAAAATATTCTTTCAATATACTTTATCTATGTATGTGGAAGGATATCTGTCATTGTTTTTGTAATTCCCGAGTCCATATAAATACCCTTTGCCTATTTTTCTAATTAATATCTTAAAACGATACATTCATCAATGAAATAGAAAGAATTAAATTCTGTTATAACGTTTAGCACAAACATTTACTTGTATGAAATAGCACAAAAAGTTAGAAGTCTCTGTCACACCTCTTGTTCTCTTGTAAGCTTTCTTCTAGCTCACTCTAAACAAGTACTCTACATATTCGATTAGCATTTTTTTACAGAAATTAAATATTTATTGTACATTTAAAGCATCCTTAATAATTCACACACAATAAAATATCTCATAAATTTGCGACAAATGCAATTTATCTAAGAACGGGTTATATAATACTCGTTGGAATGCATCGATTTTTGTTGTAAATTGAAGTCATAAATAATTGAATAATTCAAAATTTACTGTTATAAATAAGACTGAAAAAAATAAAAAAAACTGAGCCCCTACTACTACTACTACTGTTATAAATACGTCTTCGTTTTTTTAATATTTTTTTAGACAGACAATAATTATGTTAAAGCACCAACTCATTTCCAATTGTCTATGGTTCGCAGTTAAGAATAATGTTCTATGTAACCTTTTCCACGGGTTTGCACTTCACGATTAAATTATACTAAATCAAGAGCGTTTTTTTAAATGAAAACTATAAATAATCGAAAAAGCGAGGAACATTATTCATTGCACATCTATTTGGAACTTTATTGTAATCAATTCAGGGAAATAGTAACAAAATATTGTTTAGTTTGGCACTTAAATCTCACTATAGTTGCAAAATATAATTGTTAAGATGTAAAACAGGCCAGTATTATTTAAAAAAAAAAAACTAATTGATGTAAATTGAGACAGCAGTAAGATTGTGATTTAATCTTGATGCTGAAAATATTCAAGATTTCGATTATCAACAGTGTTGCCATAAATAAATCTGAAATTCCGCTAAAGTTGTCTACACCTGTCAAAACTAAACTGTTAATCTTTTCTTTTTTTAACGGGAATTATTTTAAGCTGGCAACATTTTATTTCAAACATATTTATTACAGAAACAATGGAATATTTTCATACTATATCTTTTATATTTATGACTTATATTACACGGTGGTATATCATGTATTTACAATAATATATTTTGCGCAATATTTCATATGCTAAAGTTACATATATATTTTTAATATGTTTAAAACAACCTTAGTTTAATTAAAATGTCATAATTAATTGTTATTTAGGCAAAATAGAACTGCATTTTGAAAATATACTTCTACTTTACACTAAATTTAAAGCGTTTTATGCACCATCGAATATGTCTATAGTGCTTTTGTTTTTTTTTTAGAAGAGAGAGCATGTTTTAACATAAAGCCAATTTAAAAAAAAAATATTTTCATTCATAACTCCGATTGGTTCTTTTGTTAATTCGTATTCATTTTTTTTTTCCAATTTCATAGAATATTTTCTGATTATTTAATTTATGTGTTCATTCATTTCTATTAAAAAATAAACTTAAACATATATTTTTACACATTAAATAGAAAACAAATTTCTTAAACACTAAAAAATGAATTGAGATTTAACTTGTCCTTCATTGTTTATACAAGGTTTTTTTTTCTTTACAACTTTACATTCACAATAGTGAACATAAGCAAATATTTCCATGCATTAAAATAGCAGCCTATTTACTCAATTTAATAAAAAATAACTTATTATATCTAATCCATGTCTAAAATATCAACATTCATATAATCTTGTATTACTAAAGTTCGCTTGTCAATTTGCGAATTCATCTTAAAATATGTTTATTTTCAAACAGATATGACTTTTACGTAGTGAGAGCTATTTTTTTTTATCATAGATTAAATATATTCTAGAGTAGACTTTGACATAATTTTTTTTGTCTCTGGTTTTAAAATATACCATTTCATTAAGTCAAGAAGAATTTATAAGTAAAGGGTGACATCAAACAACACTTACTCGTAACAATTCAAGTACCTTCACTAACCCAAGCGTATGAATTTACTCGGCCAATTCCAATATAGTCTTTTTAAATTCACAATAATTGCCAATCTTGAAGTACCTTCTAAAAAAAAAACTATCTGCCGCCACAAAACCAAACCTTTAACGGTTTACATGCAATTGTAACCGCTATTCTAATCCCCTTGTTACTAAATGGGCGTGGTGAAGGGGCGTGGCTGTGGGCGGGGCTTAGACCAGGTCGCCATCACTTGGGGGCGGGACAAAGTGTAGCTCGCGCTCGGCGAGGCAAAGCTGGCATCAGTCCAGTGCCCCGATACATTCAGGCTCCTCTCGCACACACTCCTTCGGGAAATATCCCGATCTGTTGTCATCCTGTGGACATAATACATTGTAATTTAGTTAAATAAAACACGCCTAATTTTACCTAATAGACGCCTATTAATAATTTTTTGATCATATGCTATCTTATATATAAAATTCTCGTGTCACGGGGTTCGAACTTGAACTCCTCCAAAACGGCTTGACCCATTCTCATGAAATTTTGTGAGCATATTCAGTAGGTCTGAGAATCGGCCAACATCTATTTTTCATAATACCCCCCCCCAACTTTTTTTTTAACTGCGCGCGGACGGAGTCGTGCGCGACAGCTAGTATTAATATATATAAGTTGAGTAGACCTTGTCTAAAGTCCTGCCCTTCCACCAGCCGCGGCTGTCGCCCTCCTTGCTGAGCACCAGCAGCTTGGCGCCGGGACGCAGAGCGAGCTGAGATGACTCCAGCGGCCGGAAGTCATGGATCACAGTCGCCACAACGCGACGGAACGGCCAGCGCAGATTCGAGTTTAAACTGAAATTATATCAAATTTATTTAACAAAAGGCAAAGATTATTGTCAAGATTAAAAACTTTTCTTTATGTTGTTTGAATGAGGCCTAAATTAGTCAATGTAAATTATACGTTCTCCACTATTTAAGTTAAAACTAAACGAGCTATATCTCACCCGACAAAGTTCTCTGCAAGACTGGTGACCTCGTAGTAGGAGACGAGCTCGACGACGCTGCGGAAGAAGCGCGACTCCGACAGATAGTAGTGCGGCACCTGGTCTATGGGCTTGCGACACACGCGCATGTGCTTCACCGTGTTGTCCGTTCTAAGGCAATAGACAACAAGGTTTAGTTAAGGCCTAAGAAAGGAAATAAGAAAATTAAAAACAATAAAGCAAAAATGTCCCTAATTTTCGCAACAAATTTTGAAGCTATATTCAAAATCTACTAGTCTTCTAGTTATTTAAAAAAAAAATGGGACCCATCTGCAAGCACTTCCTTTCGATTAAAATATTTTTTATCAAAATCGGACCACCAGGGGCGGAGATTCGCGGTAACACACATAAAAAAAAATACAGTCGAATTGATAACCTCCTTCTTTTTGAAGTCGGCTAAAAATCAATCCGTTCAAACATCGCAACACAATAAGAAAAAAACTACCTTTATAAATTTTAATATTATTACTGATCATTGCAACGTTGATCAAAGAGGTCTTTTATGTTTACCTATATTGAATAGACTCCTAAACTATTGTACCTATGTAAAAAATTATTTCACTATTGCAAGCTACATTATCCTAAGGTGACATAAGCTATATTTATTACTAGATTTTTTTTAATTCGAACTGCAATTGGTGAAAATGTGAACATGACCAACGTGTAGGGTAATACTTACTTTAAGGAGAGGGCATAGTGTGTGTCGGTGGGTGAGTGCAGCGCGGCGCGAGGTCGCACACGCAGTAAGAACGTTCCGTCCACACGACGCTCGAGGCGAGCTGTCGCCGTCTCACGACCCATCTCACCAACATACCTAACATATACCTTTATATATATAGCATATATACCTATATAGCAACATACCTTTACAAACATAGGGAAGGGGAAGTGGATTTTGCGGAAGAGGGGACGCATAGGAAGGAGAAATATCTTCTTTCTATGCGTCCCCTTCTCCGTTGATTAAAGGTAGGCAACGCATTTGCGGATGTCTATGGGTAACGATCACCGGGCTATTTCGGCGAATCCAGGTGGCCGTTTGCTCGTTTGCCACCTTATGGTATAAAAAAAATCATAATATCATTTCAAAAGAAACTGTTATGGTCCTTCGAGTAGGATTTTTTTAATTTTAATACAAAAATCTGTAGAATTTAATTTAGTATTATTAAATAAAAGTTGTTGTTTTTTGAAGTGTTAGAAATATTCTGACCACATGTAGTAGTGCAGCGCCTGGTCGGGCTGGTGCGAGTGCGGCGGCAGCGGGGGCGCAGGCGCCAGTCCTCCGCCGCAGCGCCCCGACAGCGCGATGCAGTCTTTGTGCGCGCACGCATTACACACCGAGCACAGATACCCCTGTATGGATATCACGTGACATTAGTTGGACTTATATTACTTAAAGATGGTGTATAACTAAGTTATGTTACTTACCTGAAATATTCTGCCCTTAAGGAACTTGGAGCAGTGATGGCAGGTGGCGGGCTTGTCGAACGTATGCAGCACGAACTTATGGTTGGTGCTGCGGCATCCGGAAGGTTCCAGATTGTCTCTATAAACGACACGCAAAATATAAGTAACGTACATAATCAAATTCCTTGCTTGATTAAATGTTTACAACAAACTTTATTGCGACTTGAAGTTAGCTGCGAATGAATTTCTGCTCAGAGAGCGAGAGATAATTCACATTGTGTTCATCGCAACGCCTCGTACGAAATAACCTGTTTACCAACTTACATGGCATCTCTAATGGCCTTGATCCACTTGCGACGGCAGTCGTCAGTGCGTGCGTACAACGTGAAGGTGGCGCGCTTGTTGCGACGCACGAGGTAGAAGTGCGCCGCCCACCGCGACTCACCGCGGAGTGTGCGTCGCGCGTTCGCCTCCTCCACGCGGTACTCCGCCAGCCGGACCCCAATGCGATACGAGTACTGATTATCCTACACACAAACATACACTGAAAATTCTGAAATATCTTCTATATCTTTTTCAAAATTCAACTGACCTTGACGGGTTTGCAGAGCAGCATAAGCTTATCGAAGACGAAGACGTATCGGGAGCGCAGTTTCTGGTCCTCGTGCGCCTTCACCTTGAGCTCGCCGTCGAGTAGCAGCCGGCCGTACGCCGCCAGTCCCGCGCCGCATGCCCCCAGCTCGCCGTACTCCCAGTCTATTATGCTCTCCTGGTACCGCAAAATATTGAAAATCATTTAAAAATTTGCAAAACTCATAGAAGATATTTATGATAGAATGCTGTTATACCTGTACTTTGGAAAGTAAAGCTAATACTTCGCTGTCTCTCTTCACCTCGTTGATATATTGCGCCACATCAACCATTGCTTCTTTCGCGCGCTCCAGCCCACGGAAATCTTCATGGTTCTGCGATACATATTGTGCCAGAGTTATATATGGTAGGTAAAGTACTCGAATGGCGGCTTAGTACAGATCGACGAAGCGTGGGCAGGCCTCCCGCAAGATGGACCGATGATCTGGTCAAGGTTGCGGGAGTCTCCTAGATGTGGGTTGCACAGGACCGATCATCGTAGCGGTTTTGGGAGAGGCCTATGCCCAGTGGGCGTTACGAGACTGAATAGATAGAGCATTTTGTGCCTTAAGTGTAGGAATAGTTTAATATGATTTTTGTACCGGCTGCGTCTCGTGCACCAGCTTGTCGAGCAGAAGATGGTACTTGAGCACGCGCTGCATCGGCACCGACAGTATGTCCCGCAGCTGTATACGACCATCGCTGTGTTCCTTCTGACATTTCTGGAAAGCAAACTTCGGTTGCTTATGCGTTTATTTATTTGTACAATGTAGATAGTAGCCTGATGTTTCTATACCACTAGTTGTTTAGCGAATGTGTTGTCTCTGGCCTCGAGGGTCTTGAGCGTGTCCTGTGCGTGTGTAAGGTTGGAGCAATAGTCCCCGTAGAGCAACAGCCGCTCGCGCCACGCTAGGAACACGTCGGCGAGCCGCGGCGCACCCCCGCCCGGCACACAAGCTTCCGTCGCCAGCCGAAGCTGACGCAGCAAGCCGGAGTGTGTCTCGTGCAGCTCCTAATCACGTAAAACAGTTCCTTCTATGAAGTTCTATAAGTTCTTTTGTCATTGAAAACTATAGAAATACTTCAACGTATTTAAGGGTGATGTTTACTAATCCAAAAGATTTTCGCGTCCATTTCAGTTCATAACTTTTATTGATTTCCTTTAAAGTGCCTTGTTGTGTGTGCGATTTATTACTAGCTTCAAATTTCACTGTATGTAATTTATAGAAAATTCTCACCTTTATACCAAAGAAAATAACTTGCAAATCTTGAGGTTTGAGGTACGGTGTCAACGGCCTCAGGAAGTATTTAATTATTTTACTCAGTACGTCGACGTAATTGCATTCCGTGTCTACGAGCTCCCTTATAACGTAATCTCTCTTCTCTAGACTGTGCGACGATGTTGCCAGCTGAAACACACAAAAGGGTTATTATACTCTTTGTTTTTACAAATGAAAGTAAAGCATGCATTGAATTAGAAACATTCAAATTAAAAATTAACCATTCTAAGCGTACTTTTACGAAACATTGTAACTACGAGCTATCTAGACTACGAGGCGAATAAAAAAATAATGATACCAGAAATAATGAGCGAATGAATAATTCACTGTATGGACGGAATGCCGTGCGGAACTTTTACTCGTCAGCCGCTGCGTTGCGGTTCCTAAAGCCGCGTTCACATTTGTCTGACGTGTTGTGTCGTGATGCTTTGTGTCGTGATGGCTACTGTTCACATCTATGTGACGCGTTATGACGCATTTTTAATCAGTTCCGTTATAGCTCTCAGAGAGTTTACACATTCGCAATGTTTTTTCATGAATCATCCGATTCGGATTCAGATTATGAAGAAGATATGCAGTTATTGGCACTGGCAACACTTCTAATAAAACAAAAAAAGAGAAGAAGATATTGGATACATCCAGTAAATACAAAAAGATAGTTTAGTTTTAATAGATTGATCCTTATATTGTTTACATTTTGTATCATAAATCGCTTTATATTGTCGTACGTACTCGATCAGCTCGTCGTCCATACCTTCTGACGCGTCACAACACGACACGTGCGCGTGCACACTAGTCCGACCCGCTGTGTCGTGTCGCTGCGCCGTCCCCCGCACCTCACCCAACTGACGCGGACCGGGATCGCTACTGACGCGACACGACACAAGCCATCACGACACACTGCGTCAGAGAAGTGTGCACGCAACCATATTAATTGTATGAGACCGATACCTTTCTGACGCATCACGACACAACACGTCAGGCAAATGTGAACGCGGCTTAACTCACTCGTGAAATTTCTTTTTCCCGTACGTTTCGTCACGCCGCCGCCGCCGCCGAAAGTTGTTCAATTTTATCGCAAACGTTGCCGAATAGTTTTCGTTATTTGCTAACAGTTTTTCTTTTACTTTCAATTTCGCGACCCGTTCGCTCGTAATTGAATTTCGTAACGTTACTTTTCACTACGACAATGATTTTTATTTTCTATATTTCGTAACCAACCTTTTGTAATTGTTTTGGTCGATTTTTTATATTATCAACCCATTATTTCTGGTAACACTACTCATACTTAACAAAGCCATGTGTTGCCTTAAATAAAAAAAAGCATTGACTACTAAATAAATTAAACTATTATTAACTGATGCCAACTTATGTAAACTTGAATTAAAAGTGTAACTAGAAATATCAGTTAGTAGGATAGTAAGTTTGTTTCAGTTAGAGGACACAAAAATAACTTAAGTCTATGTTAGTTACATAAAATGTAGAGTTATGTTAACAAGTCATATTCAGTACTTTGAAGCTAATCAAATTAACATATGAAAGATGTTTTATTTAATAGTAAATTTTTGTTTTCTTTTACAGCAAACATTTATGTATGTAAGTTTAATAGCATGTTGTTTATAACAATTTTAATGGAGATTATTATATTATTTAGTATTTAAAGGTTAAACTATACATCTTAAACATAAACAACGTAACTGTATTTTTTATACTGCAATTAACAATGAGAATATTACACTGTTTTGTAATAAATTTCTGAAGGTTTTTAAGCTTAAGTAATATAAAATAAAGTTTCCAAATACTAAAGACACAAGAACTAAAGAGTTGAAGTTCTGTCATCTATTTTTAATATATTTTAAGACATTCCATTAATTAGAGGTTGTTTTTTTTTGGTTAAAAAAACTGTTATTGTCTTTGCATTTAACGTTGATAAGTTGGTACAATAATTGCTAGTAAATTATATAGACAATTAAGCAATATTTAGATATTCAAAATTTACATTAAGACAACACACGTCTTTTATAAATCAAATTGAAAAACAAAACCAATATAATGCAGGCGTACAGCGAAAGCGTTGTTCTGCAGCGAATGGACGTGAGCGGCGTGCGCGTGGGGCGCATGCGCATGCGTCGGCGCCGGCTTGAGCGCGCACAGGTCGCGGTAGATCTCCTCGTCTCGGATGCGCGCGCAGTAGCTCGTGTACTCGCTCACTTCAGGCACACGCGGCGGGCACGCGACGCCGCTGCGCACGCCGAACACACACACACATCAAACACGTACGCTCTAACAGCCCCCACCACATGCCCCACCCACCCTAGTACTCAACGTTCTAACTGCTCGTTGATTGCATACGACACATCAAACAACCCCAATACTAACAACGCCGTAGGTTTTAATTACGTTTTACAATCTTTACAGTTTACAAAGTAGGTTACGGATATTGGTTTTCTTGGAAGTTTCAGACCACCAATAGGACTGCACAGTTCTCACTCTCAAAAAAATGTAAGCACAAAGTAAGATTAAAGTATTTTTTTAATATAGCAATGTTACGGCTTACTAATTTAAGATGTCCACATTAGTAAATTATAATAACTATTAAGATTGCTTTACATAGAAATTAATTAAATACGCCGTTTACAATTATTACGAGAACGTAACAGTATTCTTTCGTATTCTTTTGATACAGATTAATAATTTTATATAAAACCTATTTATAATAATTTCAGATTTAAATGCTCAGACAAAATATGTAGGATAAATCACTCTATGACAATCGTAATCTAGAATGTTACTGTACTTTATAATACCCATATTCCTCAATAACCATAAATACAACGAGTAATTACCAAGAACTATCGTAAAACGTAACATTGGTAACGATTAAATTTTATAGTAATAAACGTGCACTATAAAAAATGACCTTAGTGGAGCTCGACCTTCATATAACAACCCATTTTGGCAAAAGCGTATATTGACATCACTATTGCAAGGGCAAGTGTATACTGACCTACATTTAGAAAGCGCTCGAAATAAATTATATCAACGACAGGCGAACATCCGAACGGAATTCTGATACCTCAGCGGATGTACTACAGTTGTGACAAGGGATGTACGATCCAGGGACTTTCTATGTCAAAATTATGCTTAAATTGACGACAAACTTAAATAAAAATAATAACTTATTTAACAATTATAAAGGTTTATCTCTTTACTAGTGAATTATGAATCTGTTCATTGTACTAAGATCTTACTTTATAGTCAATATACGATATTAGCGTTAAGAGTAAATATTTTGGGTAAACCACTAATTTTTCATTTATAACTCATATTTTTCGTTACTTTATATAGTCTTCAAAATCCTTTTGTAAAAATCAATAATATGTTTAAGTTATCGTAAAAATGATAAACCGTTTAAAGCATGTGGGGGAAAAGGACATACATGTCGAGTATTTGCCTACATCCAGTACATCCGTGCACTAAATTATGTCACCTCACAACTGTATAATGTCAACCAAACTTTATGGAGGTTCGCTATTTCGCACGAGATACACGCAATAGAATTTTAGGTATGTACGGAATGAAAAGGAATGCGGGGGCGGGACACCGTTGCTGAAAGTTTTCTCCAGTCGTAATGAACGAACTGACATTAAAGTTTGAAGCTCATAATACCTAGCGTCTAAACTGGCGCGTAAGTACTAGGGTAAGTGTATTAACGGGACTAGCGTCTTCCGCGAACGGTTCGAACCAAATTTAGACAGGTATGCGACAGAAATAACACAATTTAGTACAGCGGAAAACTAAACACTTCAAGGCTTAGTAATTCTCATGTTCTCAATAATTTAGATGTATTTTTAAACAAACTTATGTCCTAAATAAAAAAAAAACTTACTTTTCTATGTTCATTAATTTGTAAAAAAGTCAAAGTTTTTTTTAATATAAACTATGAATAGATAATCTTATTTGCAATCTTCGTTATTCATAAAAATATGCCAGCTATTATCTCGTCACGCAAACTTAGTCGGAACGAATTCGGTATGACATTGAAATTTGACGTCAGAAGTGTTACAAAAATACATATACGAAAATATTATCGGATGTAACCATTGCCGATTATGAATATATACAACAAAAGAATGTACTTTTAAAATGAAGTGGTAGCAAAGGACGATGTATTGGAACTCCAATTTAATTCCTTTAAATGAAAATCATATAGGTCTTCTTTGCATTGTCTGCTAACAACAGTTTGCAATGCAGTGGGTCGAAAGAAAATACTGTGCCACCGCCCACGATATACAATTATTTCATCTAATTAAAGCTTGTGACAAAAAAAATAATAGTTTAACAATTCTGTCCTTTAGCCATCTCTCCAAGACATACTTTGTCGACTTTTCCTTACTTACAAAAGAAAACAATAATGTAAATAAAAAATAACATATATGCGAAATCTAGCCAAAGTACTGAATTTAACACGTTGGGGATATATCGTGACACACGCTACCAAGCGATTAAAATTAACCCATGCGAGAGTAAGCCTCTTTCATTCGTCTTCTACAACAGGGATTTGTCAGCCCAAAACACAGCCATGACAATTTTATATGCCGTTATACATGGAATATATTCCGCAATGTTCAAATAACCCCCGTGAGTGTTCCTGGAATACTATCATGTAAGAACTTAAGACACATTTATCGTTATACTTCGAATTGTGATAACGTACAGAAAACTCGCTCTTATCAACAGTATAGTCATTTTATATGTAAAATAAATAAAGAATGCAACACAACTTTATTTTAAAGTGGAGAAGTTTTTTTTTAATCTAAATTGCCAGCGTAAAAGAAAGTTGTGTTAGTTACACCATTTATAACTCAAGAACGGCTGAATCGATTGGACTGAAAATTGGTGGGCAGGTAGCTTAGAACCAGGAATAGGACATAGGATAATTTTTACCCCGTTTTCTATTTTTTATTCTGCGCGGACGGAGTCGCGGGAAAAAGCTAGTAAGTTATAAATTACATTGATAACTTAATCTACTTTTCATTGACCGAAGAACGAAGTCAATTGACCCAAGATTGAGTGAGGTGATCTCTCTTAGTGTGAGGTTTGTATTTTAAAACTAGCTGTCACCCGCGACTCCATCCGCGCTTAATTAGTTAATTAGTAGTCTATTTGTCCTTCCAGGCTATATTCTACAACTATGCCAAATTTCATTGAGATCCGTTGGGCCATTTTTAAACACCTTCTAACATCCATCCATCGCCGTTAAAATATCATTAAGAAGAAAGATAATCTGTTGCTTGTTGCAATATTTAAACAAAAGAAAGTACAATGCAGACTACATAATAAAATAGACAAATCTTTTAGCAAACGATTTCTACCATTCTTTATTAAATTGTAACCCTTGATCTTTTCCATGAAACCATTAAGGTTCGCAATCGAACCACTCACCCACGCTCAACCCCGAAGGACGGCGACGTCGAAGAGACGGATCAGACGCGGAGGCGTAAATGTCAATGCTATAGTATAAAGCATCGTAATTAATCTGCCAGCCTTTATATCTCTCCTGAGACTAGAAATCCATTAAGAGGATTAAAATTAGATCGGACAGGAATAAAGTATCAATTACATTTAATAAATAACTTCAGGTTAGCTTCTAAAAATGCTGTAAACAAAATTCGCCTAATATTCAAGTTGGTAAGAGAAATGTATTTGGACCTGGCAAACATTTCCATTAGATAAAGGTGATTCAGAATACGACGTGGCTGTGCACTAAACTCTTTCAATACTCTTATTATTTTACGAAGAAAATGGAATATTGTTAATACAAATGCCATATAATATCTTATAAATTATATCATTAACAATAATACATAAAAGGTGAGGTATTCGAGTGAGTGATTTAATCACGTTGCGTCGATATAAAAGTGCACTTAGTGAATTCAGCGCAACACGTGGGCGTCGGCAGGGTGGCGCGGCTGCGGACCGGGGTGGGGGCGCGTGGCCCTCACATGATTCGATTTTCTCAATTTATAGCCGCAGGGAGAGTGGACAAGATACAAATATATGCTTTCACAAACACCGTAAATTATTTTTGTACAATGTTTTACCAAAAATATACAAAAAAAAAAACTCTATGAACATTCATCTGGACAAGAGACGACAATAGTATTGATAAAAGAGTTTGCAAATATTGTTTTGTATGATTTATGTATTTGCATTATTTCTCATAGAATTCTAGACATAATTTCACGAGGTCGACAGTGTTTGTTACCAAAACCAATCTTTAATGCTAATGTTAAGAAAAATCGTATAATTTGAAATTGATGCCAAGAGAACAAAATCTTATTAAAAAAGGTAACTAATTAAAAGCAGATTTGCCTTTGTTTTTTTACTCTGAATCAAAAAGCGCTTTTGTTATTGCGAAGAAAACAGGTATCAGTGATTTCCAGTAAATTGGTTTTATTATTAATTCTTTAATCAAATCACGATGTTTTTTCTATAAATAAAACATAATGGACGGAAAATTCCGACGAAACATTTTGCTCGGCGAATTCTTTAGTAAACAACCAATACATTTTGCTTTCATCAGCGAAACCATAGACTAACAGATTTATATATAGAAATAGACAAATTTTTGTAAAGGTATTGTCTAACGAAAAAATAACGAACCGTGTATATTTAGAAGACAAAGTTGCTCATGATCCACACATAACAACAAAATGAGATTTGCTATTTTGATAGACAGAGAAGCTACACCAAGCTTCTCTTCTTTTCTCTTATACTTTCAAAGAAACCGTGACTATATGAAGCAAGAACATCTGTAGTACAGAAGATTGAGATTCTTCCCAAAACTAGTAAATATTAAGCTGACCACAATTCCTTAATCAAAAGCACGTATTGATGCTAAATTCACTCTGACATGAGTTGAATGCATTCAGCAATGCTTCCGCTGCAACAAGAATGTTATAACTAGAGGCCAGTGTTGCAGTGGCCACTGGTAAAGAAAGTAAGCCGTTGCCACGTGCGCGCTCATAATGTTAGATCATTATCATACGGGAGCCGACTGTTGATGTCGACTGAACGCACATCGCACATCCGGCAACTCGGCACGCATGTGACACACTCGCAAACACTACATTCATTATTTATATGTATAACTAGCTGTTGCCCGCGACTCCGTCCGCGCGCATTTAAAAAAACTAAATGGGGGGGGAGGGTTTATGAAAAATAGATGAGTTTCGGAGGAGTTCAAGTTCGAACCCCGTGACACGAGAATTTTATATATAACTTGTTTCGCAACTGTGTATACTTAGGAAATTATCATCGAATATATTAAATATTAAAATACATACAAAGGGAGATGGAACATTACTCTAATATCGAGTTGTTGATATAGATAAGGCGTTGGTTTCTGAGACCAAAATTTCTGTATAAAACAAACCGTCATCCCTGTCATCATCTATATCTATATATATAAAAGAAAGTCGTGTTAGTTACACTATTTATAACTGAAGAACGGCTGAATCGATTTGACTGAAAATTGGTGGGCAGGTAGCTTAGAACCAGGAAAAGGACATAGGATAATTTTTACCCCGTTTTCTATTTTTTTATTCCGCGCGAACGAGTCGCGGGTAAAAGCTAGTTATTGATAAAACAGAGATAACAATATGTTTTAAACGGGGATTTTGGTCTCAGAAACCCACACTAATCAATCTGCGGTCATTCATCCTGTGAACGGCCGAGCGAAAATAATTTAGATTATTTTTATTCCTCAAACTCACTGATTATTTTTATAACTTATCGTTTCTATTTCTGCCCAAATTAAATATTTACGACATGATTTTAAAGCGTACGCAGCAATATTCATTGAAGACTGAGATATAGACGAGGGGGGCGTTGGGTTTGCGTTTTCTACACACTAGTCTATTTTAAGCAAGTGTATTCCATGCAGAACGGCGTAAACAAATTTGAGAGATGTAGCAGCTGCTACGATTCACACACCGGCGCACGCAGACCTTCGCGCCATTCGGACTACCACGGCTTACGCAACTTTTATCAACGTACGTTTCCACGGCTGTAAAACTCATATAAAACTTATATTGTCTCTTATTCATCGTGAAATATGTTTTACAGGTTTTTCGGCAGTTAAATTTCACGTTCAAGGAGACAAGAATTTTTATTGGAAATTACATTACATAATTCAAATTTATTAGTTTATTTACTGGCGAAGAGACAGTGGTCATTATGAAAATCCTTAAAGCAATCACAACAATGTGACATAAATGCGTCTAAGTTAAAATGTCACTATGTAAATGTTTAAAAACAACTTGCAGTAAATATATTCAAAATGATTATAGTACAACCGGATAGAATAATCAGTGTTGACCACAACCTTACGTAAGGCTGCATAACATTAACATTTCCAAGGCGCGTGCGCTAGTGTGTGAACACAGTAAGAATGTAAAATGGAATGGCCACCTCGGGCATGGCAGAGGTGAACTTGACATAGCACAGGTCTTCATATATCTCCTCGACTCTGTCCTCGCAGGTCGCACTGGGTATTGTAAACTGCACCCAGGGTACTTCGGCGGGCCTCTCCTGAGGCTCATTGCCAGCATATTGTGCCACTTCGAGGGACATATTCGCGCTACTATAATTTGATAATGTATTACATAGAATCATTGAGTGGTAACTGTTATAAACTATAACATAAAAGTACTTACACAGATTGCAGATCTTTGTATATATCTTCTTCGGATTGCGTCCGATGAGCTGAGAATGGCCTGCAATTGAATTAATCAATTAAAAATCAAACCTTTCCAGAAAACTGCGTATTTACATACATTTTCTGTAAATTTAAAATTTGTTCTTAGTACTCATGTTCGCAATAAGAGCGCATTCTTATAATAGACATAAGAATAGTTATATATTAATTTCTTGAAATAAACATTCTAACCATTGAATAATACATAATTTGCAAATTATCAACTTACTTAACATTTTTAGCCAATGACTTAGGGCACTGGCTGAGTTTAGCCAGAGTGCACAGCACTCTGTGGAAGTTGGAGAGATCAAAGAGCATTGAAGGATCAAAGAGATCTGTTTCTCGTAGCTCAAAAACTTCATGACATGTTCGCAGAAATACTTTAATGTTCCTCATGCATAGAAACTGTAAATAAATAATTTCCTATATTAAAATTGTTTAACAAATATATGATGAGGGATTATTATTATAGCAATCAAAGTTAAAGGTAACTTATCAATCACAACTAAGTAATTAACTAAATAACATAATTTTATACTTATTTTCCTGATGTTAAATATACTAAAAAGCCAATAGTAATCCTATATATGTTTTTACAAAAACAACAAGATTACAACCAGTAAATATAAATAACTTGTAATAGTTTTCCCTTACTAGTACAATTTTTTTTAAACATCAGAATACTAGCTGTGGTCCAAACTGTCTTCAGACAGAAGAAAAAAAAACTTAATTAGTAGCCCAGACTATGATCCACAACTATGCCAATTCTTATTGTGTTCCCTTGACCTTTTCTGGAGATACCTTCTAACAAACATCCATCCATATGCATCCAAACAATCACATTTATAATTAGTAAGAAATAAGATATAAAGGTCAACTTATTTTTATAGTAATATGACTTCCTCACCAAAAGAAATCAATTAAATAATACAAATAAGACTTCAATAAAACTTAATTAATTTTTAAGTATTTTTACTAATATAGTGAAGATTTTCACTAAATATTGTACCTTATGGTCATTGTATTTCCTGACAATCATCATTTTGAGCAAACTCTTAGAGAAATGCTTCCGTAAACTGACAGAATTTTCCTTGCTACATAATATAAGAGAATTAAATTGAACTTAATGACACAATTAAAAATGTTTACAGATGTGAAATCCTAGAATTAAGACCAATTAAAATCTAATATATAAAATTCTCATGTCACAGTTTTTGTTGCCATACTCCTCCGAAACGGCTTGACCGATTCTCATGAAATTTTGTGAGCATATTCAGTAGGTCTGAGAATCGGCCAACATCTATTTTTCATAACCCCCCCCCATTTTTTAACTGCGCGCGGACGGAGTCGCGGGCGACAGCTAGTTATCTATAGATAACTACTGACATTTTAACCTTATAATTGATATGCAAAATTCTAGACATACTTCTTGTGTAGTAATAATAGTCTCTGTACAATTAACATATGAATAAAAAATATATAAGTCAATCTAAAAGTTATCAGGAA
The DNA here is from genome assembly GCF_912999745.1 of Papilio machaon. Lineage (NCBI taxonomy): Eukaryota > Metazoa > Arthropoda > Insecta > Lepidoptera > Papilionidae > Papilio > Papilio machaon. The sequence continues at coordinate 9,564,660 of NC_059988.1, forward strand.
ATGCTAACTACAGTTGAATGTGTAGATGCTATCACTGTTGTAAATAGAGTGAATATGTAAATGTAATACAACCTCATTCATTCATGCCACTGATAACAGTAGAATATATTCATTGAATTGTAATACTTCAACCAAACATGAATGGGACCAAACACTACTCACTACTGCATACATAATTAACATCCATGTGATATATATGGAGAATACTGTTCAACCAGGACAGTTTTATAATAATTTTTCTTTAAAGATATTTTTTAGTAAGTTATAAATGGGATGTTTAATGTATGACATTAAACATAACTAAAGAGCATAAAAACTCCAATTTCTGAAGAAACAATAGATAATTTAAATATGTTATCAACGACGATAGAAACCATTAAGGCATATTTTATTGATTTTTTTTAGTACGCAGATTGCGATCTTTTTTGCTAGCATACCTGAGCCATTTGCGGTCTTTGATTTACATCCTTCATATCGATACAGCCAGGATGCAATACGTTTAATAAATTGCAAAGTAAAACACCGTCACGTAACGTATAAGCCAAATCGTGTATAGTACTCGTCTCCCAATTTGCCTTGTGGTCCGGACGCAGCAAGCCACATCTCGTCAGCCAGGACGCGCACTCGCGCCACAGTTCCTCGCCGCCAGCAGCCATTATTTACACACACACTACACTGCACATCGATAATATCTGCAGCAAGCACTGCTTTTTAATAATCAACAGGCCATTATTAACAAGGGTTAATTGATAATTGACATACAAATTGATACAACAAACACGACAACCTCCTCCGCTGGATAAAATAATTTTGACAACTGATTCTCAGTGTAGCCAGAGTGAAAAAATGACACTTGTGGCTTTCAAGATTAGTCACGTCAAATTGTGACAGAACTTTTTTACTTTTTATCCCAAGAAAACACAACATCTTTTTTTAAATCTTAATACATTATTTATAATATGGTTTTCATTTGAGATACCTATTTAACAAGTAATCGTTGAATATTTCATATTCAAAGTAGGTCAATCAATAAACAGCTGGCAAACTTAATTTTTAATAGCAACATTGTGTAAAGTGGAGTGACGCGACGTGCATGTCGAACGAACGAATTTTTAATAAATTTTGTTAAAAGTGACAAAATATCAGTAGTTATTTGGATTATTAGCTGAAGAAGCTTCAGGTAAGACTTATATTTATAAATACACCATTATTATTCTTCAAATATATGCGAATTCACAAACCGCTTATCTTCGACACACCCATGTATTTTCGTTTTGAAGGAAATCGTACTTTCAAAATACTCTTGATTAATAAATAATTGTGAACTCTGCGTCAAAATTAAAACAATTCAACTCTAAACGTTAAATTTCTCTAGAAATCAATTTTTTGCCTCAAACCGTAATCCTTATTTGGTTTATTTTGGAGCATTACGTCATTGTATATAAAAGAGCAGGACGTATAGATAGAAGGTAGGTATAGCATAGGTACGCCGGCTGTTACCAGCGGCGTCGGCGATGCGTGCTATGTATCGGGCCGTGGAATCTGGAACATCGACGTAGCTCGCCTCGCCCATGTACTTTCATCCTTAATTGATAATTCTGTGTTGGATCGAGATAACGCTGTCTGAATGTCGATAGTGAGTACTGCACTGCACCAAACAAGTTATTGATTAGGTATTTTTACCAACTTAAAAAAAATTAGATCTTTGCAATAACATAAATCAATCATTGTCTGTGTAACATTTTATTATTTAAATAGGTATTTTATTATGACCATTGTAAATGTATATCAGTAAACTTGATAGGTTTCTTGACTCTTTCTGTAGATAATTATATCAACTTGAGTATTGATTACAATGAGTTTTAAATAACCATTTCTATCAATTACTTCAGAAACAAACTCACATATCTGTTTTATATTATATTATTTTAAGCATAATACTAAAAAATAATTTATGAATAATTACTCAAATTATATCGAAACCTTTATAATAACTAAAACTACACACTCATGCTAATTCATCCTATTTGAATTCCTATTTTCATATTCTAGTTAAAATAATTAAAGTATGAAAAAATTAAAAAAAACTCGAAGATGATTTCCTTTGCTGCAGATACTTCATTTTGTACAGCAATCTACTTTACATATTAAAACACTATCATAATCTGATATGTCTGCCTCTAATACAATGACTCACAAGGTGTTGTGATGTAATCCATGGAGTGATGTCAGTGTGACCTGACCTTTACTTACTGCTGTTCTAATTTATTTAATTAACTGTCATGGCTTAAAGTCTTTTTAAAAGTGTTATATTTTTCTTTTATGAAATATAAAAAAATGTATTAAAAATATTTTTTTTTTACACCAGCCTCTTTATGACACAATTAATATTTTATAAAATTTAGTCAAATAATTTGGTTGCAAAAATATCACTTCATACAAATTGCTTTTTTTTGTTATCTTTGCGAGATGATTGATAAACATTGTTCTCATGTATTGCCATAATATGTATAAAACTTAATAAACTTTTGTATTCTATTATAGCTGCTTTAATCATGGAGCAGATCCCACCACCCAAAGAGGTGAAAATCCTCGAAACAGCTGAGGATATCCAAGAGCGCCGTGAACAGGTATGATATTTATTTTATCTTTTCCTCTTATAATTAAAACCAGTGATCCACACCAGCTTCCCACCGCTATGCAATCCAACAAAGCATGTATTTCTGATTGTTTTTTAATCATACCAGTAGTAGTGAGTGATATTTAGGGCTGGTTGACGAATTTCCTGTAACCTGGGCGAGATCTTTCCTGTACCATTCTATTTTTTGATGTCTGGGGAAGTCTTCTAAAGATATGGTATCTTAAGGGACACCGCAGGCGCCCCTTTATATCTGACTGGCATCTGCGGTACCCTCTTATGCCCACCTTGCCCTACCCTAAAGCTGTGACTGGTGATATCCTATATATTAGTAAAAATGGCAAGCTGCCTGAAAATTGATTAAGAAATAATACTTTTTATCATTTTCCTTCCTTGGCTAAGCTTAATATTATCTCATCCATCTTATGGGTTTGGTTTTGTTATCTTATCACCCATAGGTTTGTATTGTGTAAAAAAATTTGTTGAAGGTCAAGTGCACACAGATCTAGTAATTACAGCATATTTCTTAGTTTTATCTCACTAAAGGTGTCATAAAAACTATGTGAATACCAAAAATGTATTATTATTTGCAGACTGTCTGTAAATAAAATTTAATTGGGCGCATTTGTTTAACATAGACAAGCATTGTTGTACTTGATATGTAATTAACTATGTTGGCTATAACATAATCTTATTTGTTTTTCATAATATATTTTAAGCACTTGACAATCTTATGAATCATATACCAAAATGTATTACTTAATTGGTTGCTAATATGCACTTAATCGCATCTATTAAATATTAGTTAAAATAGTTAATTAATTATGACGTCTCACGAAAGTTTAAACAATTTAGTTAAAATAGATTAAATTTTCTCACTCTTTAATCAATTATATATGTTATTCTCAAATTAGATTTTTCTATGTAAGGTAATTTTGATGTAACCATTAATAACCGTCCAATTTGATTTGTAAAAGTATTTATAAAACTAGTTAACACCAGCAATAACAAATGGTTGTTAGGAATCTTCGTAGAGCTAAGCTTGCTAAAGTGATTCTACATTCGTACCTAAATTACTTGCTAGTGAAGTTGCGGAAAACTAAGCCCCTACAACTTATAAATACTTATAAAATATACTTTTTTTTTTAGCGTAATTAACAAATAAATAATGAACGGTTATTATTTGACATTAGGTGCTGAACCGTTATGAAGACTTCAAGCAGGAGGCGCGCGCCAAGCGAGAGAAGCTGGAGGACTCGCGGCGCTTTCAGTACTTCAAACGCGATGCCGACGAGCTCGAATCCTGGATCCAAGAGAAACTTCAGGCCGCCAGTGACGAGAGCTACAAAGATCCCACCAACCTGCAGGTAAGACCTTTGAAGATAACCCCTTAAAGAACTTGGTTTACAATTTAAGCTTTACTACGATTTTTTTTCTATAATTTCAAACAATTTCATTGGACTCCCTGTTTGATCATTCTCAATAATTCTAGTTAGATGGAGAAAAAGAACTATTACATCAAAGAAGAAATGGGTTGAAGTTCATAAAACTTGACTGTCATATTACAGATTCTGCTTCATCTTGTTGCCTCATAAATAAGTTATAAAATAATAAAAGTACTATGGCCATGTGAGCATATTTAAAACGACCTCGCATGGTTTATTAATGACGTCCATTTTACAATCGTACAGCTATTATTGTGCGCTATTATTGTACTATATAATACAAATTGTAAATTGCACATATACAATGTAGGTAATTCTTGTGTTACGTATTTCTTATATTCTTCCTAAAGGCAGCGTCAACGCGGAATTAATAATAAGTTAGCCTGAGTTACTCCTACATTCATCAGTTACATTCCAGTACCATCAAAATATTTCGTAGATTTCGTAATCTGACGAGTACGAGAACGTGGATTTGCAGATACAAAATTAATATATATTTTTTTTCGATTTATATACTACTAGCTGTCACCCGCGACTCCGTCCGCGCGGAGTTAAATAAAAACCTAATAAGCCTATGATCGTCGATTCATCGAGATCTGATGAGCCGTTCTGTAGATACCTTTAAACAAAAGTCCATCTAAACATTCGCATTTATAATATTAGTAAGATGAGAATGTTTAGATGGATGGATATTTGTCTGAAGGCATCTCCTAAACAACTAAACGGATCTTGATGAAAGAATCCATAGGCTACTTTTTTTTTTTTAATTCCGCGCAAACGAAATCGCAACTGTTTCTGTCATAACCTTTTAAAAAAGTAAAATAACCCCGTAAACTTTTATTAAAACACTAGCTTTTAACCACGACTCCGTCCGCGCGGAATAAAAAATAGAAAACGGGATAAAAATTATCCTATGTCCTTTTCCTGGTTCTAAGCTACCTGCCCAACAATTTTCAGTCAAATCGATTCAGCCGTTCTTGAGTTATAAATGGCGTAACTAACACAACTTTCTTTTATATATATAGATATACATTTTAACGGAAATATGAAAGGAAATGAAAGAATTTCCGATTTTCTAAGTCTAGATTATATTAAACAAAAAAGACTATAATTTTCATTTCAATATAGTGATGAAACAAAGGCACTTAAGTTCATAATCTTATCTTTAACTCTTCAATAGAAAGGAAGCGCCGCAATGCGACTGCTTAAACTAGGGCACGTATCCCGTTAGTTATAAACGTAATGCTTACGGACGTGTATGCCAAATAGGAGTAACAAACACATCCTGTATCTCTCCTGTATTCATGACATTGACTATGTAATTTGGTGAATGAATTAGTTTATTTTAGTTGGAATTCACACCTAATTGATGGGTAAATAGTAATAATTTGGTTACTAAGGAATCTTAGAAACCTTAATGTATTACTTTGATAATTATTTGATGCAATGATAACACTCTATAGAATTAATTACTTTCAGCAGACCTAAAAAAATGATTATGTAATTATCTATATATATAAAAGAAAGTTGTGTTAGTTACACTATTTATAACTCAAGAACGGCTCAATCGATTTGACTGAAAATTGGTGGGCAGGTAGCTTAGAACCAGGAAACGGACATAGGATAATTTTTACCCCGTTTTCTAATTTTTATTCCGCGCGGACGGAGTCGCGGGTAAAAGCTAGTTGATAATATTTACGAAAGAAATGTTAGCGTAATATAATCCCGAAAGTTTTGTAGAACTTCTCATAATGACGATTAACTATTCCAAGTAATGTATGTAACAAAAACTATTTATTGTTCGTAGCAGAACAATGGTGATGTTTTAACAACTTAGCAGGTTAGACAAATCAATGGACTTTTTAGACAAAATAATTTTATTATGATTTTGAAATAAATTATGAACATCCTTAAGCATAAATATTTCATACTAAATGTAAATTAAGGGACTCCCTTAGTAACCACTTAATGACCTTTTCTCCAAACTGTACGTAACAAATTTAATTCAACTATATACTTTATAGGCCAAGATCCAAAAGCACCAGGCGTTCGAGGCTGAGGTGGCAGCACATTCCAATGCTATCGTAGTTCTGGACAACACGGGCAGTGAGATGATAGCGGCCAACCACTTCGCCTCGGATACTATCCGCCGGCGGCTGGACGAGCTGCACCGCCTGTGGGAGCTGCTGCTCTCCCGGCTCGCGGAGAAGGGCATGAAGCTGCAGCAGGCCCTCGTCCTCGTCCAGTTCCTGAGGCACTGCGATGAGGTCATGTTCTGGATACATGACAAGGTATGTACTATTCAAAACAAGTCTTAAACAATCTGCTTCTTTTGTGGATAGTTTGTATAAATTTTTAATAGTTAATGAAAGAAATTAAAGTAATTTGATGATATAAAATAATGGTTGGTATGAAAAAGAAGTACTCATAAAATTGCTATAAATTGACCTTCATTCGGTTGTTTAAGAATTATCTGTAAACTAGGTACATCCTTATAGAGGGTGTTACATTTGTCTGTGTGTATTTTAGGAGACTTTCGTGGGCGCGGACGAGTTCGGCTCTGATCTGGAGCACGTTGAGGTGCTGCAACGCAAGTTCGACGAGTTCCAGAAGGACATGGCCGCGCAGGAGTACCGCGTCACCGAGGTCAACCAGCTCGCCGAGCGCCTTGTGCTGGAGGGTCATCCCGAAAGGGAGACCATCGTCAAAAGAAAAGATGTCAGTTGGAATTAGAAATAATTACTTTTATGATTTGATTGATAGTCATAAAAATTTCTTTGTGATATTCTGATCTGATTAAACTTTTGTTGATAACACAGGAACTGAATGAGGCCTGGCAGCGTCTCCGCCAGATGGCGCTGATGCGTCAGGAGCGTTTGTTCGGCGCGCACGAGATCCAGCGCTTCAACCGCGACGCAGACGAGACCATCGCCTGGATCTCAGAGAAAGACGTCGTGCTCGGCTCTGACGATTATGGCCGCGATCTGGCCACTGTGCAGACCTTGCAGGTGTGCATTTTTTACTGTTGCCAGTACTAAACTTAATAATTATTATTTTTTTAATTACATTATGTACTTTGTTTAACTATATGATAACTTATCTTGTGCGTTACATCAGCGCAAGCACGAGGGTGTGGAGCGCGACCTGGCGGCGCTGGAGGACAAGGTGTCGACGTTGGACGGCGAGGCGGCGCGCTTGGCCGCCATACACGGAGACCATGCGCCTGCCATACACGCTAAGCGCGACGAGATCACACAAGCCTGGCAGAAGCTCGTGCAAAAGGCTAAGGTACAAACACATTCTATAATAACTTGATTTGATTTTTTTTTACTCTACAATGATACAGTCTGAAATGTATAGTATACCATTGATGATTTTGGTAAAATATAAATAAATTGTATGTTATAGGAGCGTCGTTCCGAGTTGGAGTCATCGTACGCTCTGCATCGCTTCCTGTCAGACTACCGCGACCTGGTGTCGTGGGTGTCGGACATGCGCGCCCTCATCGCCGCAGACGACCTCGCCAAGGATGTGCCCGGTGCTGAGGCGTTGCTCGAACGGCACCAGGAGCATAAGGTGAACATGCAATAGTTAACACATTACATGCCGCTACGATTAAATTGAACAGTAAGACAATGGCATTAAACATGTTAAAAATACATATAAATATATCATTTTGTACAGTACAAAAGAAGATATTTATTTTATTAATGATGCATGTGTTATTGGTTTAGGGTGAGATGGAGGCGCGTGAGGACGTGATAGCATCGTGCTGTGCTCACGGCAGCGCGCTGGCTGCGGGTGGACACCGCGCGGCTGCTGAGGTGCAGAGTGCACTTGACTCGCTGCGCCGTGATGCGGACGCGCTGCGTACTCTGTGGGAGCAGCGCCGTGTACTCTACCTGCAGTGCATGGACCTGCAGCTCTTCTACCGAGACACCGAGCAAGCTGATGCCTGGATGCACAAGCAGGAGGTAAACATTGACTCGAATCACACATAACCTTAAAAAATTACTATTTTGGTTTTAAATGGCTATATACAGTAATGATTGTTCAATACTTAAATTATTATTTTTAGTCCTAAATCTGTTTGTTTTTTACTAATTATATATTTTACTAATATTCTATTCTGCTGCAGGCTTTCCTCGCCAACGAAGATGTAGGTGACTCGCTGGACTCTGTAGAGGCATTGTTGAAGAAGCACGAAGATTTTGAGAAGTCGCTGGCCGCTCAAGAAGAGAAGATCAAAGCGCTGGACGAGTTCGCCTCCAAGCTTATTGACGGACAGCACTACGCTGCCGATGACGTCGCACAAAGGAGAGAGATGGTAAGACTGCAAAAGACTAGTTTAAATATAGAATTAATTATTCAGTTGTGGGAAAATGGATTTTATTAACAATGAATCTTATTTGTTATTTAACAGTTATTGGAACGACGCGCCGCTCTATTGGAGAAATCGAATCAACGCCGCGCTCTTCTCGAAGACGCATATAAGTACCAACAATTCGAGAGAGATTGTGACGAAACTAAAGGTAAGATTTTCTATTGAATATCTTATACCATACTTTAAAAATATACTTCGAAAGTTAATAAAAAGGATATCCTAAAATAATTCTAAAAAAAAACTTGTGAAACAGGGTGGATCAACGAGAAGTTGAAGTTTGCGACTGACGACTCCTACTTGGACCCGACGAACCTGAACGGCAAGGTGCAGAAGCACCAGAACTTTGAGCAGGAGCTGCAGGCCAACAAGCCACGCGTTGACGAGATCACCGCCGCCGGCGCGCGTCTGCTAGAGCAGGAACACTTCGCGCAGCGTTAGTTGAAATATTTCTTACTTAAGCAGATTTATACTATCCTAGTCTCTTTTCAAATATCTCAAAGTCATTGACGAACTACATAGTGTTTTTAATGCCTCGAGAAATAGCAAAAAATCTTTTACAAAGATTTTCAATGATATGTACCAAAAAGACACAATGGAAAATTTAATCGTAGAAATAATTTTGTAGTGATATAAATTGTGTTCGTTTAGCGCAAATCGAATCCCGTCTGGGTGAGCTGGCGGGTATGTGGGAGCGGCTGGTGCAGGCATCGGAGCTGAAGGGCAGCAAGCTGCAGGAGGCGGCCGCGCAGCAACAGTTCAACCGCGCCAGCGAAGACATCGAGCTTTGGCTCTCTGAAGTCGAGGGACAACTGCTCAGCGAGGACTATGGAAAGGTTCACATTTTATACTTTTTCACTAAAGTACCAATGAATTTCGAGTGTTCTTCAAGTTATTAGATTTGAATTTAAAAACAATTACTTATTATTGTGTACTTTGTTTGTTTATAAAGGACCTGACGAGTGTACAGAACCTGCAGAAGAAGCACGCGCTGCTGGAGGCGGACGTGAGCTCGCACGCGGAGCGCATTGAAGCTCTGCGCGCTCAGGCCGAGCAGTTCATTGAGAGAGGACACTTTGATGCTGACAATATCAAAGCCAAGCGGGTACGTTAGAAACCGTCTAAAAAAATGTCTTGCCCATTATCTATGTTATGTTGTCTTTTAAATATATGATGTTATAATATATGTGTTACTTTCAGGACGGCCTGGTGGCGCGTTACGCGGCGCTGGACAAGCCGATGGCGGTGCGCAAGCGCCGGCTGCTGGACTCGCTGCAGGCGCAGCAGCTGTTCCGCGACCTTGATGACGAGGCCGCCTGGATTAGGGAGAAGGAACCGATAATTGCCTCCACCAATAGAGGTAATTATGACAATACTTTTATAATATGCAATCTTAATATCACTACTAGGTAATGAAAAAATCTTACCTTGGAGCACAGGGTCATTTTGTATAACTGTTGTGGTTGCTGTGTAGGTCGCGACCTGATCGGCGTGCAGAATTTGATGAAGAAGCACCAGGCGGTGATGGGTGAGATGGCACAGCACGAGGCCCGTGTGGAGGCTGTGCGTGCAGCGGGTGCCGCACTGCGCGCTGCGGGACACTTCGCCGCCGAGGACATCGCTGCGCGCCTGCAACAGCTGCACACACAGTGGACGCAGCTGCAAGAAAAAGCTCTGCAAGTAAGATGTACTCTACTATATCAATAAGAATCGCGTGTTTTAATTTAAGTAAATATTATAATCAATGTATAATTCTCGCAGCGTAAACAAGACCTGGAGGACTCGCTGCAAGCGCAGCAGTACTTTGCGGACGCGAATGAGGCGGAGTCGTGGATGCGCGAGAAGGAACCGATGGCAAACACGCAGGACTACGGCAAGGATGAGGACTCCTCCGAGGCCCTGCTCAAGAAGCACGAGGCGCTGCTCTCAGACCTCGAAGCATTCGGCAACACCATTAAAGCGTTGCGCGAACAGGCCAACTCTTGCAGGGTATGTTGTTTATACCATTTTTTTTAGTATAGTTTGTAATGAAGAATGATTATAGAAGCAACTTTAAAACAATGAGCAGTTGATAATGTAATGAATTTGTGTGATGTGTGGTGCAGCAACAAGAGTCGCCGGTGGTGGATGTATCAGGCAAGGAGTGCGTGGTGGCGCTCTACGACTACGCGGAGAAGTCGCCGCGTGAAGTCTCCATGAAACGAGGCGACGTACTCACACTGCTCAACTCCAATAACAAGGTAACAACAATTAATCATACCTTGAAAATCCAATTAAATAAGTATTCACTTAAGGTGAGCAAAACGACAAAAAAAGCTTAAATATATTTGTAAATTCTATAATTAAATTTTGCTCGAAACATTTCAACGGTCCTATGTATGAAGCTGAAAACTAAATACGCGAATCTATGTTTAGATTATATGTATGGAACAAAATACATTTGTCGTTCTTCTCTTTTCACTTTAAAATAGTATGTTAGGTATTATACAGTAATCAAAGTATACATTATAAATTTAATTTTAGTTATTTGATTTAAAGAGATTTCTAAACTTGCATAAAAACGTAGGTAGGTAACACCTATAACATTTGTTATAAATGTTTTGATGCCACGGTATTGCAGTTACAATAATTAGGGTCAATTCCTATTTGAAACTGTATATATATTCAACTTTATACTTAATGTCGGTCAGAGAACATTAGTCTATAGAACAAATATGTTACGATGGCCATTTAATATCATTTTAACATAACATTCCAATTTTCTGAGTAATAATTCAAAGTAAAACATTGATTCACATTGTTTGGGATTCGTCTCGTTACCGCCTTCATACATTTACATAATCATACGCTCGCTCATTTATATCGAGGCTCGTACACCGCGCGAAAGTCTCCGAAATAATCCATGATAATTATGTATTTATTTTATATATTATTATATTATCTCAGTGATATATTATGTACTTATGTAGATATATATCAGTAATTGTATGAGGCTTGTGTAATTAATATGATAGTCCTCAGTTGGTTGTTGGCGGTGATCATTGAGAATGTTTTCGTTAGCGACAGGAAGAAAGATAATGATATTTTATCGCATGTGAGTTTTGTTGAAAAATAAACTTTATTATGTTTTAAATAAGTTGGAATTTAGCTTATTGGTGTTTTTATATAATTTTATCAAATAAGTATTAGAGTTTTTAGATTTGTGTTTTGTAATGTTTAAAAAGAATTTAAAAAAGAAACAATTATTTTTATTTTATTAAACTATATTTGCTAAAATTGTTATTAAATATAGGTGGTGTTATTTTCTATGTGAATACAAATAATGTGTGTGAATCTTAAGATCACGTTTTATCACGTTTGTGAATGTTTTCTGAATAAATTACTTAGATATTATTACAGTAAAGAGATGCAAACCTTCATATTATTGGTAATTTATATGGATAACTACAAGGGAATGTTGGTGATGTTGTTACTAATGGTATATTGTTCACCAGGACTGGTGGAAGGTGGAGGTGAACGACCGGCAGGGCTTCGTGCCGGCCGCCTATGTGAAGAAGATCGACGCCGGCCTCTCCTCCTCGCAGCAGAATCTCGCTGACTCCAGCTCTATTGCTGCCCGACAGAACCAGGTACAAGCATCACCAGGAGATTTTTTCTTAATTTGTTTTATTGTTTCGTTAAGTATAAATGCGAAATCGTTTTTCAATGTCTGTTACATAACACTATGACTAATGTAATCCTTGGTTTTGTGTTGTTAGATTGAGGGCCAGTATGACAACTTACTGGGGTTGGCGCGCGAGAGACAGAACAAGCTGAACGAAACTGTGAAGGCTTACGTGCTCGTACGAGAAGCTGCTGAACTGGCAACATGGATCAAAGACAAGGTACAAATATTGTCTTACTGATTTCTTTTTTTTAGTCTATTTTGTTTTTTAAGGTGAAATTAAAGAAGTAATTTAATTTGACCGTGTTGTGCAGGAGATGCACGCGCAGGTGCAGGATGTGGGCGAGGACCTGGAGCAGGTGGAGGTGATGCAGAAGAAGTTTGACGACTTCCAGAACGACCTTCGCGCCAATGAGGTGCGCCTCGCCGAGATGAACGAGATCGCCGTGCAGCTTATGACTGTCGGACAGACCGAGGCCGCGCTCAAGATCAAGACTCAGATGCAGGTATGACTTTTTTTTATTTCTTGGATTATAAAATGTGTTTTATTCTTGTTATTAAGTGTTATAATTAGTGATGCAACGGATGTCTGTTTCCGTTTCCGCAAGTGCGGAAGTTCCGCGTGCTTTTCAACATCCGTTTCTGCTTCTGTTTCCGCAACTTTTATAACGGAGATAAAACGGAACTTTACGACGGCTGAGAGATCCAAATGCGCGGCGCGAGACGGGCAGTCCGTGCGCGGCCTTTCGGCACTTGTCGCATTTGTTTGTTTACGTACTATTTTGTGAATTTAAGCGCGTAATATTTTCTGCTGCTGTTTGAAACAATCAGTTTCTCTTGCTGGAGTTAACTGTCTAGTTGTTGTCCATATAAAATTTGACAACTGGCAAAATGTGACTATTTCATACTTACGAGTTATTAAATGTACTTTTGAATAAGTGATAACCATGTAATATATCATCATCATTATACATAATAATTAGATATATATTTGTCGTTTGTCAACACGAGTGGTTTGGCGAACTTTAATTTGTAAATAGTGTAATTTTGTTTCCTGAAAATAAATAAAAAAAAAACGCGTATTTTAACTTATTGCAGCGCAGTAAAAATACATACATTGAAGGCTAAAGGACACCGATATCCAATGCCTTAATAAATTAAAAACGAATACAAACTGTTTTTACCGAAAAAAATATTTTTATAAATATGTTTTTTATTATTATTTACACTTCTGTTTCCGCATCCGTTTCCGTTTCCGTTTCTGCTAAAATTTATTTTTGACATCTGTTTCCGTTTCTGGTTTCGGTAAGACACTTCCGTTGCATCACTAGTTATAATGGTCATAATATTTTAACAGGAGTTGAATTCAAAATGGACGTCGTTGCAACAACTGACTGCGGAGCGCGCGGCGCAGCTGGGCAGCGCTCACGAGGTGCAGCGCTTCCACCGAGACGTGGACGAGACCAAGGACTGGATCGCGGAGAAGGAGGCCGCGCTCGCCACCGACGATCTCGGCAAGGACCTGCGCTCAGTTCAGACATTACAACGTAAGCACTCACAAATTATACTTTGAACGTAATATGTATTATTACATTTATGAAATTTTGATATTCATAATTTTCTTTTGCTAAATATTGCTTTAAATTTTTACCAGGCAAACACGAGGGCTTGGAACGCGATCTGGCCGCGCTTGGTGATAAGATCCGCCAGTTGGACGATACTGCTAACCGTCTGATGGCAACGCACGGCGACTGCGCCGATGCAACATACAGCAAACAGCGCGAGATCAACGACGCCTGGCAACAGCTGCAGGCGCGTGCCAACGCTCGCAAGGAGAAGCTGCTCGACTCCTACGACCTGCAGAGGTTAGATATACAACTCATGTCGTCCGTCTCTGACATCATTTATATTTAATTAGCGAAAACGTACCGAGAGACGTAAATGAAAAAAATTTTGAATATTTTTTTTCTAAATTTCTTTATTAATTTTTATGCTTAAGTCATTTTACTGATGAGATTTAGTAAACTTTCAAAATTTTTTCTTTTGTGTAATTTTCTGTTTATAAAATATTTAAAAAATAAACAGATTCCTGTCGGACTACCGTGATCTCATGGCTTGGATCAACTCGATGATGGCACTGGTGAGCTCGGAGGAGCTGGCCAATGACGTGACTGGTGCGGAGGCCTTGCTTGAGAGGCACCAGGTCAGTACCCACATTAATCTGAAAGGAAGCAGCCTTCAACAATCATATTACCTCGTAAAATATATATAGGATTCATTTAAACTGCAGTTCCACTGATTTCATAATCTAAGGTTGTATATAAAGAAATACAGATTACAAAAACTTCTATTGTAAATTTATTTTGTTATATCTCTACAGTTTTAGCAAAGATTGTACAATACAACTAAGCGTAAAATTATTTCTGCCCTATTATAAACATATTGCTATCTACTGCGACTCTGTCCGCGCAGAATTAAAAAAAAAACATAATTAGTAGCCTTCTTCCAGACTATGTTCTAAATCTATGTCAAATTTCAGCGAGATCCATGCAGCCGTTGTGTAGATACCTTGTAACAAACATCCATCCATCCACCTAAACATTCGCATCTATTTTATCTTATCAATATATATAAAAGAAAGTCGTGTTAGTTACACTATTTATAACTCAAGATCGGTCGAACTGATTTAGCTGAAAATTAATGGGGAGGTAGCTTAGAACTAGGAGACGGACATAGGAACTTTTTTATCTTGTGTGCTTTTTTTTTATTCCGCGCGAACGGGGTCGCGGGTAAAAGCTAGTTTATAATATTAGTAAGATTCCCTGATTGGTGTTAAAAGCAATCCATAGATAAATATATTGAGTAAGTAACGGGTCGTGTGTGTTCTAGAGCCAGCGACTGGAGATAGACGCGCGGTACGGCATTATGCCGCAGGTCAGATGCACGCACGTGTGCCCGCCGCCATAACATAGACATATCTACATCTCACACAATATACTACATCTTTATCATACGACACATTCTTCTAGAACATTCTATATTTAGTTTGAATAACTACTAAAAAAATTAAAAAGTACATACTAAAAATAAAGTAAAAAAATAACTAACAGGAAGAAATTATTGTTAACTTTTTTTTTTAATTGTTTTTTATCGATGTTGTCGTAGGAATTTAAAAATGGCTTAATTTAGTATCGAATATAACAAATTAATTCATTCATTATGCTATTGTCGATCGATTTTTACTGTTCTTTCTGTGTTCATTAATGGTTTTCAGTGTTGTGCAAAAATGTTTTATATACAAATCGCCTTCGTATAATTACTCTACTTTCTAGGTGTTCAATGTGTTCTTATAAAAAAAATTATAGCAACGATAAATAAACCTGGAATTTTTAAAACTCAATATAAATCTAGAAAATTCTGGAAATTTCTGCTTCAGGGCGAAGAATAGAATGTTGTTTTAATAACGGCTTTTTTAACAGGATGTACTGCTGTAGTTTTATCACTTAACGTTTCTTCTATTCGTTCTCTTAAGTGCTGTCGAAAATCTTGTACAAAAACGTTGACATCTCTTGTCATTGTGACAACATTTACGTTTTAATACCGTTTTTTCGGCAGTTGAAATTCGCGAATTAACTTATAAATGTGCTACAATTTAATTTATGTTTTGGTGTAGGAACACCGCACGGAGATGGACGCACGCGCGGGCACATTCCAGGCGTTGGAGTTGTTCGGGCAACAGCTGTTGCAGGGCGGCCATTATGCTAGCGTGGATATACAGGAGAAGCTCAACGCAATGGGAGACGCCAGACAGGAGCTTGAGAAGTTTGTCTTTTATTAGTAAACGATATAAGACCTTTTTCTGACGTGATGACGTCATCACCAGTTGAAATATAACACGTATTGAAATATTAGTAAAGCTTTTAAAAATGATATCTACTACCAAAAAAAAAAAATCATTTGACTGAAAATGCTATAAATATATTGTTGTAGCAGAATTATTATTTATTTATTTATTTATACAAAGAAATAAATGTGCATGGACTCTAGCATAGAGGTTTGATCTAAATTTATAGCTTTACTCATCGTCCCTAAATATAAAGCAAACTTTTATTTACTACGTCATTGATACGACCGTTGCAATATCAATATTATGGATTTCAAACACATTATTATAATGTAACAATTTGCTTTAGGGCGTGGGTGGCACGTCGTATGAAGCTGGATCAGAACCTGGAGCTGCAGCTGTTCTACCGCGATTGCGAGCAGGCAGAGGGATGGATGGGTGCGCGTGAGGCTTTCCTCGCTCCTGCCGACCAGCCAGAAGACCAGGCCGACTCCGCTGCTGCAGACAACGTGGAACAGCTCATCAAGAAGCACGAGGACTTTGACAAAGCTATCAATGCTCACGTAAGATGACGTCACTACCTAATTAAATACATATTTGTACTCGTCATTTGACTTGGCACGTCGGAGACAAGAGTACTCATATGTACGACGTGCCAACTCAAGCGCCGGGTACTATAAGTATTTAATGACCAACTCAATGTCTACTAAATAAAGTGAAGATTTTATCCATCTTATTTGTGTAATATTGGTATCTCAGGAGGAGAAGATAGCTCAGCTGCAGACGCTTGCGGATCAGCTGATCGCATCGGACCACTACGCCGCGGATCTCATTGACAAGAAGCGCAAGCAGGTGCTCGACCGCTGGAGGCATCTTAAGGAGGCCCTCATCGAGAAAAGATCTAGGTTGGTTTACCATTCCTACATTACAATTAGAACAATACCTAACCGTGCTAAATATATGATGTGCTCTGGATATTCATAGTCTGTCTGTCTGTCTGTCTGTCTATACCCTATTTCAAAGACTATTAAACTTGTGAGTTAGTGATAAATACACACTTTGTTATACATTTATTAGACTGGGCGACGAACAAACTCTGCAGCAGTTCTCCCGCGACGCTGATGAGATGGAGAACTGGATCGCGGAGAAATTGCAGCTCGCAACTGAGGAGAGCTACAAGGTGACCACTTAGACCTCCTTCCAGACTCCTTCAAGTAACACTTGAATAACAAATAACCACAATTTATTAAGAACTAGCTGTCGCCCGAGACTCTGTCCGCGCGGAATTAATAAATAACTTGATAAGTAGCAAACATGCATCTAAACTTTCGCATTTATAATATTAGTATGCTTTCCTTAATACAATAAAGTATAAGTTTAAATAGAATATAACATCTAATTACCTTTTGATTATGTGAAATGAAACAATTTAACAAACATTTTGTATATTTAAAACAAAAATTATAAATTAATTTTTTTTGTAATTTATCATAAGTCTGTTGAAATATATTACATAACTTTCTATATGTACAATTAAGATGCAATATTATTAATAAATATAAAACACTGTGTTGTACCGTACCAGGATCCAGCCAATATCCAGTCGAAGCACCAGAAGCATCAGGCGTTTGAGGCGGAGCTGGCGGCGAATGCGGAGCGAATCCAGTCCGTGTTGGCAATGGGTGGTAACCTCGTGCAGCGAGGACAGTGCAGCGGCAGTGAAGATGCAGTACAGGTCACTATCTCAACATCTAAATTATTGTATTATTACTAGAATATTGGCTACTGTTAGTTACTAAGATAGACAAAATATTAGGTCTTTCGGAAAGTCATTTCGTTTTTTCTCGACTTAGGATTCATGTATTTTCGACGAAAATGCATTCTGGAAGGTCGGTTGGAGCTGATTAAGGCATTATTAAAAATAGAAAATAAAAAAAAAGTTCCCGAACAACCTAATAGTTAGTTGCAAATGCCATATATTTAAAAAACAGTAAATTTATGTTAATAAACTTAAAATTAAAAAAAAAATATGTTCTCAACTTATGTATTTCTTATCTCTCTTCTTTGCAGTACTTTAATAGATAAAAGTCAATCAAAAATGGAAAAAATTATCTTGTTACATTTAATATTTGACTTACGTGAATGTTGTGTAGGCTCGGCTGGCGTCAATCGCAGACCAGTGGGAATTCCTAACGCAGAAGACGACGGAGAAGTCGCTCAAGCTGAAGGAGGCGAACAAGCAGCGCACCTACATCGCAGCAGTCAAGGACTTAGACTTCTGGCTGGGAGAGGTACGGAATACACAGACTGTACAATTTTGTACCATTTCACAGATTACAGTAAACAATAAGAGCTAAGCCTAGTTAAAAAGATTACAAAAATTTAGTTAAAACATTAAAAATTGGATAATTTTTAAATTAATCTATTATACGTTAAATTGCTCAATTGAAATATCTTTCCAAATGATAAATAAATGATTTATGTATACTACCAGGTTGAGAGCTTGCTGACTTCCGAAGACTCCGGCAAGGATCTGGCCTCAGTGCAGAACCTGATGAAGAAGCACCAGCTCGTTGAGGCGGACATACAGGCGCACGAGGACAGGATCGCCGGTTAGTTGCACAACAATCGCCATCTTACTTAATATAATAAATGCGAATGTTTAGATGGATGGATGGATGTTTGTTTAAAGGTATCTCCGTAACTGCTGAACAAATCTTGACGATATTTCGCACATATGTAGAACATAGTCTGGAAGAACACATAGGTTACTTATTAAGTTTTTTTTATTCGACGCGGACAGAGTCGCAGGCATAAGCTAGTATTTAAATAATTAAGAAAGCCTGATAAAGTTTAATACACCTTTTAAAATTACATAATTACAACGAAAATTAAGATAATTTTCCGTTAAAATGCAATAAAATTATTATCAATTAAAAAAATATGGTTTATCACACGTTTTTAAATTTACTCAAGATAATAAATATTTCTATAACCCTTGTGAAATATTAAAAATATGAAGGTAAATAAAACTTGTAAAATTATCCTTTACTAGCTTTTACCAGCGACTCTGTCCGCGCGAAATAAAAAAAAATAGAAAACAGGGTAAAATTTATCATATGTCCGTTTCCTGGTTCTAAGCTACCTGCCCACCAATTTTCAGTCAAATCGATTCAGCTGTTCTTGAGTTATAAATAGTGTAACTAACACGACTTTCTTTTATATATATAGATATGCAAAGTAACACAGCACTAGAAAAAAGATTAATCAATTAAGTATTTCTCTTTTTACATTCCTTATTCGTTTAAGATTAACAATATGACAACTTGCCAACTCTCTTCTTCACATACTGAACAATTTCTTAATGTGTAATGAATTCATAAACAATACAATAAACAATCACTAATATTTACCAATAGTCTCAGTCTTTGTTACAAATAATAATAATATAATGCATAAGAGATGACCAACTATCTACTGATGTGATTGATTTCAAATTCCATTTCACAATTGTCATTGTAGAGATCTCATTGTACATATGATACAAAAAAAATATATAAGTGTCTTTAAGTAAGGGTTTATTAAATTTATTTTGTTGGAAGTTAAACTTTTCATGTAATATTATTTTCGCTCTATTCTAAATTCACAACACATATATTCAACGAAATGTGATCCTGTTGATAATTCTTCAGTCTTCTAAATAGAAAACACCTTTAAACTATTACAAACATTTATTTGAATTTAGCAGCCCATTATATTATAAAAAATCGGTAACTTAAGTAATTTTTTTTTAATTCGGTAACTTTAATTTGTTTATTTTGTATAGTAAACATTTATTTGTTTGTAGACATGAACACACAGGCGGACGCGCTAGTGTCGAGCGGTCAGTTCGACAGCGCGGGTATTGGGTCGCGGCGCGCGGCCATCAACGAGAGGTTCGAGCGCGTGCGCAACCTCGCCGCACACCGCCGTGCTCGTCTGCATGAGGCCAACACACTGCATCAGTTCTTCAGGGACATCGCTGATGAAGAGTCCTGGATCAAGTCAGTAACAATTTCTATAACCCTAGACTCTTGATCACTTGTGTTACTTCAATGTATTGATTTAAATTCAGCATTTTTTTTTAAATAGATATAACCATTTTTAATAATATGATGTCTTGTACAGGGAAAAGAAGTTGCTGGTGGCATCGGACGACTATGGGCGTGACCTGACCGGTGTGCAGAACCTGCTGAAGAAGCACAAGCGTCTGGAGGCCGAGCTTGCCAGTCACGAGCCGGCCATCCAGGCGGTGCAAGAGGCGGGAGAGAAGCTGATGGACGTGTCCAATCTGGGCGTGCCCGAGATCGAGCAGCGGCTGAAGGCGCTCGCCCTCGCCTGGGCGGAGCTGCAGGCGCTGGCTGAGGAACGTGGCGCCAAGCTGCAGCAGTCCCTGGCCTACCAGCAGTTCCTCGCCAAGGTCGATGAGGAGGAGGCCTGGATTAGGTTATTATAAATATTTTATTATGATTGTATTTTAAGTTTTCTATTATTGTATTCTTAATTGTGTTTGTTTGTGTACAGCGAGAAGCAGCAGCTGGTGGTGGTGAGCGAGTGCGGGGACAGCATGGCGGCGGTGCAGGGGCTGCTGAAGAAGCACGAGGCACTTGAGGCCGAGCTGGCGGCGCGCGGCGACCGCGTCCGTGAACTGACCGCTGACGGGGAGACTTTGCTGGCTGCCGGCAACTTGCACGCTGACGCGCTTTCACATCGGCTGCACGCACTACAGGTAATAATTAATTTTATTAATAGTGACTATGATAATATTTTGTTATATTTTAAATAAAAAATAATGATTGATTGTTTTTAGGCTAAGCTGGAAAAACTGAGCGCGTTGGCTGCTCGACGCAAGGCGGCACTGGTAGACAACTCGGCATACCTACAGCTACTGTGGAAGGCGGATGTAGTGGAATCTTGGATCGCCGACAAGGAGACGCACGTCCGCTCTGACGAGTTCGGTCGCGACCTCTCCACCGTGCAGACCTTGCTCACGAAGCAGGACACCTTCGACGCCGGTCAGTTGTAACCTAGAGAATTTATAAATTTGAGTTGTGTCGTGAAAAATCAAATAAACAAAATTATAATTGCTTTAGTCTAAAAATAATAATTTGAAACGTCAAGATTTTGTTTTGTTTTACTTTATACAGTATATTTTAAAATTAAATAGTGTGTAACGACGTACTGTTTAGGTTTGGCGGCGTTCGAGCACGAGGGCATCCAGAACATAACGCAGTTGAAGGAGCAGCTGGTCGCGGGCGGGCACGAGCAGGCCGCCGCCATCAGCAAGCGGCACGGCGACGTGCTGGCTCGCTGGCAACGTCTGCTGGCAGACAGCGCCGCACGCAAGCAGCGCCTGCTGCAGCTGCAAGACCAGTTCCGTCAGATCGAAGAACTGTATCTCACCTTCGCTAAAAAGGTATACACGTAATACATACACGAGTGATTTCTAACCTAGCATATTCAGAAGACTGCACTTATCCTTCTTAAAACTACTTAAAGTTAAAGCCTGTAACGTATTGATTTCAAATGTAACTGTCCATAGGCGTCAGCATTCAACTCGTGGTTTGAGAATGCGGAGGAAGACCTCACAGACCCTGTGCGCTGCAATTCTATCGAGGAGATACGTGCACTGCGTGACGCGCACGCTCAGTTCCAGGTAACATAAATTATACTTTCTTAAAATAAAAAAAAACTTTGAATACATGTGGCACATGTATTAACTAAATAAACTCATTTAGGCGTCACTGTCGTCTGCGCAAAGTGACTTCGCGGCGTTGGCGGCCCTCGATGAGCAGATCAAGTCGTTCAACGTTGGCGCCAACCCTTACACCTGGTTCACCATGGAGGCGCTCGAGGAGACATGGCGCAATCTGCGCAAAATTATCGGTACATATCACCCTCTTTTATCACCGCTAATCTGATAAATCAAAACTGTTTATATTAAAGCCATCATGGTCAAATACAAAGAAGCTATAGTTTTTTTATTAAACTGTAAATATCTTATTGTATAGCTGAGCGTGATGTGGAGCTGAGCAAGGAGGCGCAGCGGCAGGAGGAGAATGATAAATTGCGCAAGGAGTTTGCCAAACACGCCAACGCCTTCCACCAGTGGCTTACAGAGACACGGTCAGTCTACATTACAGTTCCATTTCATCTCATAAGGAAGAGGCAGACAAAATATAATAAATCATTATCAAAAGATAGGAAGATTCTGTATGTAGAGTTACTTGTTGGTGCAATAGAATTACCAATTGGTCTTACCAATATATTCGTGACGAAAATGAAGGTGTCATTTTCGTGACGAATATATTTTATGTAAATGCTTTAAATTGGTTCGTAAATCAAACCATTTTTGTCACTTATCGTAACACTTGGTGTGCAGGTACCGGCTGCTAGGCTGGGACGGGTAATGTACCAATAACGCGTGCATTTGTACTAAACATGTCGGACTCGCTTCGCAAACCTTGGCACGATATATTTCTGCCAAGTTGTGTTATTTTCGAGCATATCGTTCGTTTTCGATGTTTCCTCAACTTGTATAATTAACGTTTGTAAAAATTGTCTTTGGACAAACTGACATGTGTGTAAATATTAAACATTAACTTTATTTCGTGTTTTGAGTGTTCACTTTAATGTTACTAATTTCAATCTTCAATTTCAGCGGTTTTTTTTAAATATCATCTTAATATTTATTCATTCCATCATTCATCAGAAAATAATTGTAAATTCACAAGTTTCTTTTTTTAAATATCTGAATGTTTATTGTAATAATAAAGAAATGTGCCGACATTTTTATGGCTTTTGTTAATCAAAATAAGAGGATATATGAATGTAGCATGTTGGAGCAGTGTCATAACATGTATTGTAACATGTGTGTTGTGTTTATCAGGACATCTATGATGGAGGGCACTGGTTCGTTGGAGCAGCAGCTGGCGGCGCTGCGGCAGCGCGCGGGCGAGGTGCGCGCGCGCCGAGCTGATCTGCGACGTCTTGAGGAGCTCGGTATGTCATACATACTGCGAAGTAGATACAATATACGAAGATAGCAAAAAGATTAGTAATTTTTGAGTAATTGGAACGAAGTTCCTTATCGCGCGTTGTGAAAGGGGGCTAGACGGAAAAAATTCTTACGAAAAGTTGTCACGAAACTTTTTGCTACAGTAAGTATATTAACGACGAATGAGCACTACTACTTCATCATGGCAACGACGTGACAATATATAACGAAAATTCATAGAAATAA
Organism: Papilio machaon; assembly: GCF_912999745.1. Classification (NCBI taxonomy): domain Eukaryota; kingdom Metazoa; phylum Arthropoda; class Insecta; order Lepidoptera; family Papilionidae; genus Papilio; species Papilio machaon. The sequence continues at coordinate 9,587,914 of NC_059988.1, forward strand.
AATGTACTTCTTGTGAAGACTTAAGTTTTTTATTCATAGAATAAACATTGGTTCCTTCACTAATTAATTGAAAGGAACTTCGTTCCATCCGGGTGTCCCAACACACCTCTCAAGTTTTTTTTTTACGTAACTTTAAAAACGTGTGTTTTGTTCAGGCGCTGCGTTGGAGGAGCATTTGATCCTGGACAACCGCTACACGGAGCACAGCACTGTGGGTCTGGCGCAGCAGTGGGACCAGCTCGACCAGCTCTCGATGCGCATGCAGCACAACCTCGAGCAGCAGATACAGGCCAGGAACCACTCCGGTACAACACAAATATCAATTGTAACATTTAACTTAAATATGTCGTATCTTATGATAATAATATCTAATTTTCTTACTGTCTGTGTGTAGGTGTAAGTGAGGACGCGCTGAAGGAGTTCTCTATGATGTTCAAACACTTCGACAAGGACCGCTCTGGCCGCCTCAACCACCACGAGTTCAAGTCATGTCTGCGCGCGCTCGGCTACGATCTGCCCATGGTCGAGGAAGGACAACCCGACCCAGAATTCGAGGCTATACTCAGTCAGTATTTAGAATTGTCACATTTTAAATAATTTTTATAACAGTGGGCTCCGACCCATTCAAAAACTCATGGTCACAAGACCTTCTCGACTCTTTGAGAACCTATTTTGGCTTTCTTAAGTTTTATAGGGTAGATGTACCGTTTGTGGCCACTTTAAGCGATTCCATATTTTTTATTTAGAATTTAATTAACTTAAGTAAAGTATATAATAACGTAATATGGATAAATGATATCTTTAATACATTAGTTATCGAATAATTAAAAGCAAATACCTTATAAACTTACTTTAGTTTAAAAAAATATAAATAATTAATCATACCTGCTGTTTCACCAGTAGTGGCCATAGAAGTACTACTTTTGGCCATCGGTTGCACCACTTGTGGCCATAATAAATAAAAGTTTTTGGTGGATGGAATATTATTAATATTTACTCAATTAATTAGCAAAATATCAATTTATTTTTAACGTATTTGAACATAAAATAATAAAACTGTTACAAGTAAAGAACTAAGTTAATTTTTAGACATTTTTCGCGGTTTTACAGATTTTTTCGCAGGTACCTAATTCTTTAGCTAATTTTTTTCTAGCTTTTTCCTCTAATTTCTCTTGTTTCATCTTTTTATTTCTTTCAATTCTCTCTTCTCTTTCAATTTTTTTAATTTTTTTTTCTTCTTCTTTGTCATTTTTTTCTTTTTCTTTAGCTTCCATGATTTCTATCCACTTATCAGCTGTTATTACTGAAGGCAAATGTTCAGCAGCACGTTTGCGCTTTGATGACTGTTTTTTAGACTTAGGCCACATAACTATTTCATTTATGACTTCGTCTAATGATTTTCGACGCATTGTTATAGTATTAGATACATTTTCCGTGCTAACAGAAGAAACAGCATCAGGTTTTATTACCTCAATAGTAACAGGTGATGATTGGATAGCGTTATCAATTGAAGGAAGAATTGATCTAACAATGGTAGAATCATTATCAATATCTAAAGGGATAGGAGGTTCAAGTAAGAAAGGAACTCCAAAATCTGAATTTTGCTTAGGACTGTGAGAGATGAAGGTTTCCAATTGTTCATCGACTAAAAAAGAATAAAAAACAAAATTAAATTAAAACATGATTTTAAAATTAAATTAAAAAACCAATGGAAAGACACTAAAAACCGATTAACATTAGGAAGTGTTCAAATTTTTGTTTTGTCTAATTATATACTCACCATCATCAAGAACAGACTCTGAAAATTCAGGAAACGGAAATTCAATAATGTCGTTGTCATTGGGAATCGATGGATTGAGATCTTTAGACGCGAGAGTGAGGCACGATGAAGATTGCAGTTCAATATCAACATTCTTATCATCTTCTACAGCCTTGACCCAAAGATCATACAAAAGCTCATATTTATCATCAGCTTCCCAACCAATGCCTGCGGCTCTTGCGTTCTTGAATCGTTGCAAAACTTCTGCATCAATTTTACTTTCAACGAATTGTCGATGAGATGAAACTTGTGATGATTTTTGTGAATCAGATTTGTTAAAAATATTGTGATTATTTTGAGATTCTTTCATCTCATTGTCGTAGACAGCCTTTCCTCTTTCGGCCAAAACAAGACCACCCTTTGGCGCAAGATGTATTGCTGTTTCATCCATATCAAAAACCCGTCTAGGATCTTCAAGAATTTTAATATCTTCACCAAGCTCTTCGGCCACATGCGAAAACCAAGAACGTATACCACTCTCAGTGACAACTGCCCGAACCTTGCAAAGATGTTCAGCTCTTTTTTGTCCAACGCGTGGATGACGTTTAAGGAAACCTTCAAACCACTTTCTTCCAGGGATATTGTTTTTAAACGGATTTTTCATCCCTTCTGCTTCCACTAATTGTTTCACAGAGTGTATCAAAAAATCCTTATTTATCGGAAAACCCATCTTACTAGTCCCTAACAACCATTCTTCCAATTTTTCTTCGATATGATGACCAAGTACAGATTCCGGACCCACGCGACCTGAAGATTCTGGAGCTCTTCCTTTCATCTTATTACGCAATGTCGTTCTAGGAATATTATATTGTTTAGATGCCGATGCAATAGCAGTTCCACTTTTGATTAACTCTAAAGCCTTTTTTAAATCAGCTTCAGAATACTTAAAAAACGTCCTTTTAGGTTTGCTGATTGTCGCTTGAGAAGACTTTGGAATTTTCTCCACGGTCTTCTTTTTTATTTTCGATGGCATTTTAATTTCTAAAATAGAAAAAATTAAAGAATTAATTATTAGTTTAATGATTAACATCTTTTATTAATTATTTTAAAATTAATAACCACATAATATACACGCGAGTAACTCAAGTTGTCAAGCAAATAAATATGATGGCCAAAACTGGAAAATACATGCACCACTTGTGGTCATGGCATGACTAAAAGTAGCGCTTGTATGTTTTTGTTGTACCAGTTGTGGTTATTTAGTTCAGTTCAGTTATTTTATTAATATTTTAGGTTATTTTTAGTAAATTAATGTTTTTTTATCTAATTTTAAGCTATTTCAATAGTATAAATAAAACATATTCAAAGAATATTAAGATTTTCGACAAATATCACTAATTTACTTACCAGGGTCGTTATGCAGATTCTTATTAGAAATCGATGAAATTTCTCAGATACACCACACGTCCAGAAATGTTTTGAATTATTTTTTACACAATACGCGTAACGGCTAAAGAGAAGAGTTCACAGCGTTGCCAACATATCAAAAAATCCTAAAGTAAACTACGTGATACAATAAAAATAACTAAACAGTTAATATTTAGTTATAAATGTCAAAATGGCCACAAACGGAACAGTGGCCACAAACGGTACATCTACCCTATGTTGTGTTGTAGATGTGGTGGATCCGAACCGCGACGGTCAGGTGTCGCTGCAGGAGTACATGGCGTTCATGATCAGCAAGGAGACGGAGAACGTGCACTCCTCAGAGGAGATCGAGAATGCCTTCCGCGCCATCACCGCGCACCAGGACCGAGCATACGTCACCAAGGATGAGCTATATGCGGTCAGTACACCAGAATACCACTATCACCATTTTTCTGTATTACTTTGAAGTCTTTTGGAGTAGTATTAACTACTAGCTGTCGCCCGCGACTTCGTCTGCGCGGAATTAACAAAACTTAATATGTAGCCTATATGTTCTTCCAGACTATGTTTTATATCTATACCAAATTTCATTAAGATCTGTTTAACCTTTCTGGAGATACCTTCAAACAAACATCATTATCCATCCATCCATCTAAATTTTTTCTGTCGTAAGAACCTTCTTCTGACAATAACAAACACAAAAAAAAGTGAAATCGGTCCAGCTGTTCACGTGTGATGGCGTGACCAAGGGATATAGGGATTCATTTTTATATATATAGAAGATTAGCAAATGTAAAAGATTTTTAACATGATATTATTTTTCAGAACTTGACCAAGGAGATGGCGGACTATTGCGTGGCGCGCATGAAGCCCTACGTGGAGCCGAAGACTGAGCGGCCCATCCCCAACGCGCTCGACTACATCGACTTCACGCGCACTCTTTTCCAGAACTAATTCCCATACAGCCTGCCGCCAACATCACGAGCAGATTCTTATTAAAATTAAGCTTATATCATATGTCGCTTTTTCTTTCAAACCTCACCCGATTTGTATTGTGCTTTAGCACGCTTTCATATTCGCTTTAACTTACAATATCTACGACTGAATGTTGAATAGCATTTATTAAGAAATATAAGTCTTGCTAGTATTGATAACTGAACCATTCACTTTTTACGATGTTTGTCTCAAATTAAACTACTGGTCTGTGTAGAATTAGTTTGCTTACCTTAAGGTATGCGTCAGTGTGGGTCCTGGCTTCCTTCCCTCTGAAATAAGCAGAGGGATAAGAAACTAACCATTGCTGAATTTCAGACTAAAGTTTTACATTGAAATTTTGCATTCAAATCTTATCACTTTAGCATTCGCTAGCTAAGAAAAGTATTGTTGTTTAAATTTAATTATTTTAAAATTATTTATTGTCAAAAGTTATTCACTTCGATACATTTAATTTATATTTTGTATTCACTATTACATCAATAAAATATTATCAAAATGTCATATTGTTTCCTTTGATTACGACAATTTCATCTACCCTTCAAAATTATACATTTTTATGGATAAATTGATAGGATCACTTATTTAAATAAAGCGTTTGAATCTCAAACAAAAATATTCTGGTTTCAGAATAAAAAGGTTGACGACAATTTATAGGGTTAAAAAAAGTTATTTTTTCAACTTTGGGCATCGTACGACGAGCCCGCATTTATTATAAATTACAAAAGTACACAATGACTATAATTTCATATATTTTACAATTACATTATATAATTAAAATATTTACAACTTAGATTATGCAAAGCGTTATTTTGCGCTTTTCTTTACATACCAAGTTAATTTTCAAACGAATAAAAGTTTTTATAAGGTTTATATACTTGAAATAACTCATGGATTAGTGATAGTAGATATGTATAAATAATTTAATTGATACTCGGTCTCTTTTCCAACGCTTGGACGTTATATATAGCGACGTATACTCCTAGATAAATGATCACTGATCACAATTCAAACTTTGACATTTTAGGGTTATCAAAGGATGTATAAGGCATCAGTTATAGCAGCTTTTTTTTACATGACGCGACTTTAAATTGATATTCTGGTAATCAAAGTGCACCTCCTTGGTTTATCTTGTGACGTCAGAGTGCGAGTGAGTAAAGCTAGCTTGTTAGGTTATTGTTGTGCCTCCTTGATGTCAATGTGCTAGAGTTGCGCGCGCTGCAGCAGCTTGAGCTCGTCTTGTGTGAGGTGAGGACGTAACTTTTGTATAAGAGGTGCGGGTAGGGGGCGACGCGCGCCCGCCATATGCCGGAACGACAGCAGCTGCTGCACAGAGGGACGCTCACGCGCGTTGTACGTCAGGCACCACTTCAGCGACGTTATCAGCGTCGGCGGCAAGTCTGCAAATAATAATACGTTGAGAAACAAATAAAAAAACTAAGAACATATTCCTTTTCCAGTCAATATGAAATACTAACGGTCCGCGGGCGGGTAGTCGATGCGATGGTTGGGGTCGAGGATGGCGGCCAGCTTGGCCAAGTTGGGGATGTGCGAGAAGGGCGTGCGGCCGTACACCATGCTGTACAGAATGCAGCCCAGCGACCACACGTCCGATTTGAACGAGATCTGATAATAATAAAAATAAAATTAACATTTAAAAATAGTCATCTGGATGGAATCTATCCCAGCTGATACTATGTAGTGCAGGTTACCTTGATGGGCGCGGCAGAGGCGTCATCGGCGCAGCCGTAGCCACCGGCGCCGCCCATGAGCGCTTCCGGGCTGATATAGGAGTAAGTGCCGGCGGCCTGCGAGCGCACCACGCTGGTCGCGTCGCTGCTGATGGCTGAAGCGATGCCGAAGTCGATGAGCTTCAGACGCCCCGACACCAGCACAAAGTTTGCAGGCTTCAGGTCCGCGTGGATCACGCCTGTATCACAATCAGCTTTCTTTGAATTGCAGAAAACATAATTTAAAAAAATAAACAAGTCCAAGAACTTAATTGGATTAAAACTATAGCATTTTTGTAACATTTACGTGTTGGGTTATATTTAAAGCTCACCCTGTTCATGTATAAAGAGCACAGCATTCAACATCTCCTCCCAGTAGTGCAGCAGCAGCGCTGGCGGCAGGGCGGCGCCGCGGTCACGCAGCAGCGCCGCCAAGTCAGTCTCACCCGCCTCTAATATCATACGTAGCACTTGATTGCTGCGGTCATATTCACTGAAACATCATGATTACAATAAATAAAAAAACTTAAAAGCTGTTTCCATCTTTATTCAGTTGACCTTGAGATGTGCACTGCGCAGTGGTATTCCCCCACATTAGAATTTTTCTGAATTTTTTCATTTTCATTCATTTCATTCAGAATTCAGAAATTTACTATTGGAACGATGCAAAAGCTGTCATCTCCAAGCAATGGCCTATCCATTCATTAATATTATTGAAGTGATCACATTGTTGTTGTTTTGTTTAAAATAGAAACATTAGATACTCACTAATCATACAATCGTATGACTCTTACAGAGTCCTGCAGCTCCCGCAGAAGGCGCACCTCATTGACATAGCCCTTAGCCAAGTCTTGGTCCGACCCCAGATATACTGTTTTCATTGCATATTCACCTGTTGTACCTAACTCTACCACCTGCAATTATGGAAAATTAACACCTAGCATTGACTGCACACAACGTAATACAAGTATGAAATATTATATGCGTATGTTAGGACGGATGGATGGATGGAAGAACGGATAGATGGGTGGATGAATGTTTGTTAGAAGGTATCTCAAGAGCTCTACGGATTTTGATGAAAGTTGGCATAAGATCAGTCTGGAAGGACACATTGGCTACTTATGTTTTTTTTAATTCCGCCCGGAAGGAGTCACGGGCGACAGCTTACATAAAATGTACAATAAACTTACTTTATAAACTTCACTGGAGCCACCTACACCCAACTTCTTCAGCAATAAATATTTTTTATCTTTAACTTGTATTGTGTTAAATGTTACTTTAGTATTATACCCCTTTATACCCTCAGGGTATGAGGGCGTGGGAACACATGCAACAGGCATCAGCCTCCTGTTCAATGGTGTCTCTGGGACTGGTGCTGGAATAGGAACTGAAATTTGTTTAGAAACTGAAGCCGAGATTGGTGTTGAAACTGGTGCAGAGACCGGAATTGGAAGAGAACCCAAAACCGGTATTGAGACTGCAGCTGATGCTGCGACTGACATTGCAGTTGACACTGGGACTGAAGTTACTACTGGGGTTGAAATTACAACTGAACTTGGTGCTGATACTGCAGCAGGAGTTTGTGGAGCTGCCGGCGCCGGTGCAGGTGTAGCAAAAAGATGTGCTGACCTCTGGCTCGGCTTTGTCTGTACTTCATCTTTGTTTTGATCACTAGAGAATAATTCACACCTGACTTTATCTTTTTTGTTTTGAATTACATTTTGAATGAGTGTTTTGCTCTGACTCTTACGTGAAGAGCCAGGGGTAAAGTGGCGAATGCCAGATTTAATTTTCGGTGTTGCACTTTTAAGTTTCTGCTGTTGTTGTTGCTTTAATATTTCTGGAGTTTTTTTGATAGCTGTACCTATTTTTTCCTGCGTTTGAATATTTGTCTGTTGAGGAGTTAATGCAGATCGTTTTGCTGTTTCTTTAGATGGTCCTTGATACAGTTTAGCATTTTTATTGACACTTTGGATATTTCTATTTTCTTTATTTGGGTATGTTTTATTTGACTTTAACCAATTTTCAAAAGTATTTTCTTTGTTAGTAGACCTTAATTTCTTGTCCGATGTGTAGTTGTTGGTTGGTTTTAATTTAGTCGTTGGAGTCGTATATTTCGGAACATTGGGACTTTTCGTAGCAATCGTTTCACAGTCAGAATCATCACTGTCACAAGATGAAAAACTAGAATCAGGTGTAAAGTCCTGTGTCTGCAAAGGCCACAAATTTGCAATCAACGCCGACATGGGCATCGGCGCTAATTTGATGCTATTAATACTGGATTCCGTGTTTTCAGTCATGGTTTACTGTATTCTCAGTTTTTTTACAGCGTGAAACTCACTATAATCAACACATATAGTAAACTTTTATCACAGTATTGGAAAGAAAACATTTATGTGAAAATTTCAAAACTTGACTTATTTACAAACCGTTAAAAACAATTTGAAATATGGTCAAAGATTAAGTTGTCATTTGCCATAGCTAATTGTCAAAGAAAATATAAGCTCGGTTGTTTCATCCATGGCAAAAATAAAAAAAACTTTCAGCAGGTCACATAGCACAGATAATCTTTTTTATTTTTAATTTGTATATATTTTTAAATTAAACACGGCATACACTGCTTGGGACATATCGATCCGTCTTTATATGTCAACTACATAATCCACATATGACAAAGTAAAACATGGGCGACCCAAGGTTTTTTTTAATAAAACAACTATTTTTTTTTCATTCAATAACGTTATATTTCATTTGTGATGAGAATTTATATAAATATTTACAAAACTAATAAATACTGATATCATAGACAAAATATTTACAAAGCAAGAAAAATATGCTTAAAAATACTAAAAAAAAAGCTGCTATAAATGTTTTTAGATATCTTTGCGCCAAGGTATTTGAAAATAGTAATACAAAGTATTTATTCTTCTGTAGACTTGGTGGGATATCTGCAGTCCGGGGCGTCACACTCGCACTTCATGAACTTGGACTTAACCGACCAAAATTTGTCTCCGTAGTCGAAACTGTAAAAAATTAAGGATTTTAGCAGTTATAGTTTAGTATAATAATAATAATTATTATTATTAGGCCATCTTACGTGAGCTCCTCGCCGGCGGCGATGTCTCTAAGTGCGAAAAGAGCAACGTTGGGAAGACGCAGGTCGCGTACATCAGTGAAGACACGCACAGGCGCCAGGTTTGGCCGACAGCTGTGGTTGATGAAGCGCGCTGCACTCCCAAACTGTGCCGCGTCCACGCACAGCTGCTCCGCGACCTCGCCCCCTCTCTCACCCCCACCACCGCCATCCTGCACACAAGAATTTGTTTTCATAGACAATTTTATTTTTATCAATGTTAAAATACAGTATTTTATAGATTGTAGAACAGTGGTAGATTCCGCAACAACAATATTTGTTGGGTGCACGAATTGGTCGGCTCGACCGGTGAAATACCACGACCACACAGAAGACAGGCGTCAAGTGGAGGCAATTCTGCGTACAGTCTGATGAGTGTGGTCCCGGAGGCCTAATTTTAGTCCTAATCCCACCCTTTTCCTAATAGGAAAGCATGGGAAGGGGAAGTGGATTTGACGAAAGAGGGGACGCAAAGGAAGGGGAAATATACTCTTTCTGTGCGTCCTCTTCTCCGTTGATTAAATTCGTTCGTTCCGTCTGCATTTGCAGATATCTATGGGCAACGGTCGCCTCGCTATTTCGGCGAATTCAGGTCAGTTTATCACCTTTTGATATAAAAACATGTAGTAATTAGTCAGCTGTAGTACTAACATCGAGGAGATCCTGCTTGAGGTCCAAAGCGAACATGTAGTGGTCGTGTGCGCGTGCGTCTGCAGCAGTGTGCGGCAGCAGCTCGCCGCAGTAAAGCGCTGCAGGTGCGCCGGAGAGCAGCGGTTGCAGCGCACGCAGCGCCCACCCACACCGAGATGTACGTACTACAGCAACACGCGCACCCAGCGAGCCCAGCTGCTGCAGCCGCGATATCACGCGGTTACCACATGTACGCTATATATAACATACAAATTATCAAAATCATATTTATGTAACATCTCTTTTATTTAATGTCTGACATTTTAATATTAGTGTGATTAGAACAGTACGGAGGATGGAATGATGAAAAGACAAACGATTACATATGGAAAATGAAAAATTACCAACGACAGAACGAAGTTTTAATACAAGCCATCCCCTACATCTATATATATATAAAAGAAAGTCGTGTTAGTTACACTATTTATAACTCAAGAACGGCTGAATCAATTTGACTGAAAATTGGTGGGCAGGTAGCTTAGAACCAGGAAACAGACATAGGATAATTTTTACCCCGTTTTCTATTTTTTATTCCGCGCGGACGGAGTCGCGTGTAAAAGTTAGTTTATTATAATTTTTATTCCCCTTTAAAAGTAGACTTGAAGTAAATTCTATCTATGCGAGTTATTCACTTTAAGCGAAAAACGAATAAAATATTTAAGTATCGAGTTTTTTTTTTATCGATTTAGATTTATATTCTGAATATCATTTTTTTTTTAATTTAAATAGATTTAAACTAGATTAGCAGATGGAATAACTAATGAGATTATTAAGCTAGGTGCGCCCATCTTACTTACACACTTAACCAAAATATTTAACATGGTGCTTACCGAGGGAATCGCCCCAAATCAGTGGTGTGCATCAGAGATAACACTACTATATAAAAAGGGAAACCCGAGTGACATAAGTAACTACAGGCCAATCAGTTTACTTAACAGCATTTATAAACTGTTTGCCTCAATAATACTACACCGGATCGAAAAGGACATAGAAAATGGTCAAACTATAGAACAGGCTGGCTTCCGACCAGGATTTAGCACAATGGATCACATACAAACCATAGAACAAGTAATAGAGAAGTACAAAGAGTTCAATAGGCCGTTGTATGTGGCCTTTGTAGACTATAACAAAGCCTTCGATACGATCAGCCATAAGGCAATTTGGAAAACACTAGAGACATTAAAAATCAATGAAAAATATATCAGATTTTTGCAATACATTTATGGAAACTGTAGAAGCAAGGTTAAACTAGAAAGCTGTGGGGAAGACATAATGATCAGAAGAGGAGTAAGGCAAGGGGACCCCCTTTCACCCAAATTATTCATAGCAGTTCTTGAAAACATATTTAAAAATTTAGATTGGAAATATAAAGGCATAAACGTAAGTTAGTAAGTCGCTACTTAAGCCATCTCCGATTCGCCGATGATATCGTCATCTTTGCCGAAACGGCTAACGCACTGAAATCTATGCTGCACTCACTCAACGAAGAAAGCTGTAAGGTCGGATTGGAGATGAATGCCGCAAAAACTAAGGTAATGACCAACAGCCTCAAGACTCCAATTGAAGTAGAGAGAAAAATTATAGACTACGTAGACGAATATATATACCTCGGTAAACAAGTATCTTTTAGAAATTGTAACAATGATGAGGAAATCCAAAGAAGAGCGAACATAAGCTGGAAAAAATATTGGTCACTAAAAGAAATTTTAAAAGGAGACTATAGCATAAATATGAAGCGTATTGTGGTTGAGACATGCCTACTACCTTCTCTGTTGTACGGTTGCCAAACATGGACTTTTACTAATAATGCTAGACAAAAGATAATAAGAACGCAACGTGCAATGGAGAGGAGCATACTAAACATAAGGAAGATACACAAAATTTCAAGTGAAAACATCAGACAAAAAACCAAGCTAACTGATGCATTAATGCAAGCGCTAAAATTAAAATGGCAATGGGCTGGTCATATATCACGAATGACTGACAACAGATGGACTTTAGAAGCTACAAGATGGAAAGGGCCAGTAGGGAAAAGGAAAGTTGGTAGACCAATAAAACGGTGGGCTGATGATATAACCGAAGTAACAGGGAAAGATTGGTTCACTCTCAGCAAAAACAGAACAGGCTGGAAGAAGATGGAGGAGGCCTTTACCCAAAGTGGGATCCATATTTGAATATAACAGACTAACAATACTAATAACTAAAATAAGTTTAAAACTAACAATACTAACAAAATGCAATTGTAAATATGGAAATAAAAAGGCTTATTATTATTATTATTCCACATATTTATTTCTTGTTTAATTTTATACATTTTTCTTAATAAAATCTTAAACAATATTAAAAAAAATATAAAAAATCTGGATACGTCGGCAGCGGAGCCTTGGGCCCAAGCTACCGGCGGTTAGGCCTCCAGAGACAGAAACTTCCTCACAATGCGTGCCGTGCTCAGGAGTACCGCCTTCTGTGCCTGGCCCTTCACCCACTTACCGAGCGAGAGCCTCTCTAGGTGGTGATCGAGGCTCTTCGCGATTAATCCATTCACGGACAGCACTATCGGTACGATAATTGTTGACTCCATATGCCACATGGCTGCAATCTCGTGCGCGAGATCCAAATATTTTGACATCTTGTCTGTCTCTGCCTTCACGAGATTACAGTCATGGGGAATACTTACGTCAACAATTATCGTATGTCTCGCAGATCGATCTATTATCACGATATCAGGCTTATTGGCTACAATAGTCCTGTCTGTGATAATAGATCGATCCCAGTAGAGCGTGATATGACCATCATCGAGAACTGGCTCCGGTGTGTATTTGTAGTACGGCACCTCTGAAGCGATTAGACCATACTTAAGAGCAAGTTGTTGATGGATTATTCTGGCTACTAGGTTGTGTCTGTGCAAGTACTCGGAGTTAGCAAGGCGAGAACAACCGGAAGTGACATGTCTGAGGGACTCGCCAGGGCAGTGGCACAAACGACAGACATCTAGCGTGCCGTCCCTCATAATGTACTTCCGGTAGTTGTTCGTCTTGATAACTTCGTCCATAATTGCACAGACAAAGCCCTCGGTCTCCCCAAAGAGGTCACCGAAACGTAGCCAGTTCACAGAGGCAGGCAGGTCTACATCAGGCCCATGCAGAGCCCGATAAAACCTGCCGTGTAACTCCTTGCTCTTCCATATATCTAAACGCTCGGAGGTGCTCAACACTGGGTGTTTACGCCAGTTCTCGTTATTAAGAGAGAGCGGGGTGAGCCCCTTATCTACTGACACCACATCTCGATGTATCCCCTCATCGATTTTCAGGAAATACTCCCGTAGATTGTATACCTCACGGTTATGCATGTCCTTAGCATTGAGGAGGCCTCGGCCACCACATTTCCGTGGGATATACAATCTCATAACCGACGATCGTGGGTGATGCATCCGATGTGTGGTCAGCATGCAACGGACCCTTCGATCCAAGATATCCAGCTCTGTTTGAGTCCACCTTAGTATACCAAAGGAGTAAGTTAACGAGGGCATAACCCAGCTGTTAAAAGCGCGAAACTTGTTACCACCTGATAGAAGACTATTTAGGACTTTTCTCAGGCGGCCAATGAATCGTGCTTTTATCAGATGTTTTACATCCTCATCAACAATACCCAACGACTGTGATATACCAAGGTACTTGTAGGTCTCACCTTCGGAGAGGGATCTGAAGGACATACTTTCGGTGAGTTGTAGCCCATCAGAGCTTGCAACTCTCCCCCGCTGTACATACATGACCGCACACTTTTCGACACCAAACTCCATCCCGATGGAACTACTGAACTTTTCAGTTATTTTGAGCAGTTCCACTAGGTCGGTCTTTTTCGATGCGAAAAGCTTGAGGTCATCCATGTATAGAAGATGAGATATGACTTCACCCCCTCTACGAAGCTGAAAGCCCAGCCTTGATTCGTTTAGCAATGTGCTTAAAGGATTCAAGGCCAGGCAGAACCACAGCGGACTCAAGCTGTCACCCTGGAAAATCCCCCGCTCAATCTTTATAAGTCCGTTCGAAATAGGCGCTGCACTCCCAGGTAAAGAGAGTCTAGTAACCCACTGCCGCATACATGAACTGAGGAAAGTACATAGAGTTACATCAACTTTGTATAGCTCTAGTACTCTCCTCAACCACGAGTGCGGCACCGAGTCATAGGCCTTTTTATAATCGACCCAGGCAGTGCAGAGGTTTTTCCTATTTCGACGGACCTGTTGGTTGATGGTCATATCTATGAGGAGTAGTTCCTTCGTACCACGGGACCCAGGCCTACATCCATTTTGAGTTTTGGCCAAAAGATCTTTGAGATGCTTTGTTAATTTTGAGCTCAAAATGGATGTAAGCAACTTATATAATGTTGGTAAACAAGTAATGGGTCTATAGTTCTTAGCTTCCGTGGTACAACCGGACTTGAACAAAAGGTGGGTGACCCCTGTGGTCATAAAGGCTGGGAGACTACCCAGGTCGATGGCAGCCTGGAATTGAGCTGCCAGACAGAAATGTGAACTGTTGAACCATTTGATCCAGAAATTGGGCAATCCATCCGGCCCAGGACTTTTCCAGTTATGAGCCGAACGGATTGCACAACTCACGTCACAAGGTTCTATTGTAATAGGATCCATAACTGGTATCTGTTCACATCCCTGTCCGACAGCTTCAACCCAGTCTGATTCTGTATGATTGACAGACACCGACCATATTCCACGCCAAAAATTGTTTAAATCGTCTGGATTTGGGAGTTGCCTGTCATTCACACCTTCACTAGGTTGCTCCCAGCCTCTATAAACACCCTTTTGATCACTTTGGAAGCGACGATTAAGAATAAATCTGTCCGCTCGTTTTTTGTACCTGCGTATGCGATTCGCCCAAGCGCAGATCTTCTGCTTATAAAAGTCTATGCGTTCCGTGACTCTAAGTATGTAATTATTGGGACTAATATTAGTCCCGGAAAATGCCTGGGTCACAAAACGCATAACTTTCGGCCGAGTATTCCCAGCACGGAAGTTTAATAGTTTGGCTATTAAAGTTCGCGAGGTGTTAATGCGACGTTCAATTCTGGCTTGCCAGGCTGGTTTGCTATAGGTGTGTGGTACGGTTTGGGTATTTTTGATATTAAGTTTGACACCTACCATACGACACACTGCGACAGCCCCGCAATACAGAATAGAGTGTGTTTCTGCTAAGCTACTACTAGCATCAAAATACGGCGCTAGTAGTGCGTTCATTTGATTTACAATAGCCAAACTACCCCTATGAATAGGCAAACGCGGTAACCGCGATCTACTTAATGTAGGGACATCTTTAAATTCCTTAATGGCCTCCTCCAAAGTTCTCCTCATATGCTCATTATCCTGGCTACTTACGTTCTCAGCTATAGTATCACTTGCGCCTACGTTTAACGGTGCTATTGGCGTCGGTGGCCGACTGTCTACACAGTCAACGTTTAGCGGCGCCGTAGGTGCAGACTCCGTGTCCCTAAGGCTGGAACGTATTTCAGTGCGTAGACGGTCAAGAACGGAGTCATCCAGCCGACGCGACCGCAGTATGACCCGCACTTGATCCGATAAGCGCTGAGCCGTGACGGCGGTATTTGGTTGAAGGACCTGAAACAGAGACAACATCCTACCACGATACGCTGTGAGGTTTGTTTCCACCTCTGTTGCCTGGTAATACGCGCGCATGACACTCTCGTTTAGTTCTGAAGTCCATCTCATGCGGCGCACTACACCACCGGTAGCGGGGGCCGGGTGCGGGATGCGTCCCGCAGGCCCCAAGCGTGCCGACGGTGGCCGACCACGGCCCCGCACAGGTCTTCGTGGCGGGGTGGACGGCGCTGGCTCCTCCTCACTAGCGGTCGGGGACTCATCTTCTTCCGACGTTGATGGTATTAGGCTCAGCGAGGTGAGCGCAGCAGGTCTTAGGCGTGCGCATCTCCGACGCGGCTCAATTTTGTCCTCTGAATTATGGTTCCTTATTATTATTATTATTATTCCACATATTTATTTCTTGTTTAATTTTATATATTTTTCTTAATAAAATATTAAAAATTCAGTGACATTTTTCGGTGACGGCCGCTGTTATTATTATTATTATTATTATTATTAAACTAGATTAGACATCGACAAACATTAAATGAAGTTGTGTTACCGCATTGCAGGCGCATGTCTGGTTGCACTCAAACAACATGGGCGGGTCGTGATAAGGAAAGGTGCGCGGCAGACGTCCGGCGCGGTACCAGGCGCGCACACCCAGCGCTGCGCACGCGCACTCGCCCGACACACACTCGCTGCCCTCACATCTACATCCCTATCACATAGACAACATATTTAGCTTAATCAAATACTTATTCAGAGTTAACTTAATAGTAACATACATACATTTTAATGAATATTTTTTAATTTTTTTATTTAAAAAAATTCTTAAAAAAAAAATTTTGAGAGGTGTCAAGGGACACCGGATGGAACGAAGTTCCTTTCTATTAATTAGTGAAGGAACCAATGTTTATTCTATGAATAAAAAACTTAAGTCTTCACAAGAAGTACATTTTATTTCTATGAATTTTCGTTATATATTGTCACGTCGTTGCCATGGTGAAGTAGCGCTCATTCGTCGTTAACATACTATAGCAAAAAGTGTCGTGACAACTTTTCGTAAGAATTTTTTCCGTCTAGCCCCCCTTCACAACGCGCGATAAGGAACTTCGTTCCAATAAATTAAAAAGCATTGAAAATGTATGATTAAAAAAGGTTTTTCTAGGTAGTATACCTGCAGCGTGGCTAGCGCGGTGTCGAGGTGCAAGGGTGTGGGTGTAACGTGACGAGTGACATACGTGAAGTCGTCGGGCGCGGCTATATCGTCCACCTCGTTGATACAAGGCACAGGGAACGGCTCGCGCCCTTTAGATATATCGCTGCAATATACACAATCATTTATATTTATATATAATACAATATACCTTGAATAATTAAAAAAAAAAAATCAGAAAAAATTTCATTTATTTATCAATAGACTGTCTTCGCGGTATTAAAAAAAACTTAAAAAGAAGTTTATATGTTATTCCAAACTATGTTCTACATATGTGTCAAATTTCATCAAGATCCGTTCTCTCTCGAAGGTATCTCTGTAACGGCTCAACGGATCTCTCTGTAATTTGGCATAGACGTAGGTCATAGTCTGGATGAACACATAAACTACGAATTAAGTTCTTTTTTAATTCCGCGCGGACAGGGTCGCTAGCGACAGCTAGTAAATAATACATGGAATGTCCATTAACCTATTTACAATTTAAAAAATAAATAAAATAATTTATTGATACATATAAATAATAGACTTACTTGCACAGCAGTCTACAGCGGACGGGTTTATCTGAGACGGCGAGCGCCATCTGCATGTTGAGGGAGATGGCAGTCTGACACTGACCCGAGCACACCTCCACCGGCAGCTCACCACCAGAGTTCTCCACATCGGTCTGATGATACATACATACATAAACTGCACTCATTGTCTAACCTTACTTTAAAATTCTAATATTAAATTTGTACTAAGTATGCCATATTAGACCAACCGGTAAACATTGAAACAAGCTTTCCTAGTTTTTTTTTATATTTTGGTGAATTATTGCCCAATATTTGTTACATTTTTAAAATTTAATTAATGGTTTTCCAACTCACCCTCGCACCTCGAGCAAGTAGCATAACTACACAGGCGTAATGACCCTGTCGTGCCGCGACATGTCTATTACATAAAGAATAAAAAAAAATTATTAAAAGCATTCCCAGTAACAGTTTTAATTCTACTAACGCCCTGGGCGAGATTACGACGCCCTCTTTTTTTATCCAGCGCCCTGGGCGGTTGACCAACTAAGCCCTAGTCCAGTGTTTCCCAAAGTGGGCGATAACGCAACCTTGTGGACGATAACGCCCCCTTGAGGGCGTTTGAAACTTAGGAGGGAGTGATAAGGGGCCCAAAAAATGGGGGGCATTGTAATTAATTAAAGTAATGAAATTGTGGTTTTTAAGTTTTAGGGCTGAATAAAAATTAGGGTGCTCTGAAATATAATTGATTTTCAAAGGGGGCGGTGAAAGAAATTAGTTTGACAATCACTGCCCTAGACTAATGTCTAATGAACATCCGATCACGTGATAACCGTATTCGATACCCTGATTGGTTGTAATGTGAATGATTACTGACAGTGGTGTGTCTGCGTGCGCGTTGGTGTGCGCGTGCGCATGCGGTGCAGCGTGCAGCAACAGACGCAGTGAGTTCGCGTCGCCATGCAGCGCACACCAGTGTACAACGCCATTGCCCTCAGCGTCGCGCGCCGCAGCATCCGCACCCCACTCCAGCAGCAGACTACATATCACACAAACACACATATATATATATATATACTTGATGATATATATATATAAATTAAATAGCGTCGGTGGCTCAGGGGTTAAGCACTTGATTTGCAATCCGCAGGTCCTGGGTTCGAATCCCACCATGTACCAATGTGTTTTTCGATTTACATATGTACATTTATCCGACGTTCTTACGGTGAAGGAAAACATCTCGATGCTGCACATATCTGAGTAGAAATTCAATGATATGTGTGAAGTCAACCCACACTGTGCTATGGTTGACTATGGCCTAGTCACCCCTAAAATTAGGGTAGACTTCGAGCTCCTCAGTGGGGACGTATAGTGAGCTGATGATGATGATGGTTAATTACAGGTCATAAAAGCAAAAAATGTACAATAAATCTCATGATAACCAAATCTTAATATTAACGATAAAAACTAAAAATTAACACACAAATTACTACTAACTGACTAAATTTTATTTTTAGTCAAAAAAATCCTCATAGCTATATAGAGCTTTCTAGATGAGCCAAGATTTTAATTTATTAATTACGATAATTTTGACAGTTGACCTTGAGCCGCATTTACACTTTAAATTATGTTTTGTGCAGCGAAATACAATGTTCCGAGTTGCTAAGATACATGAATGAGAGAAAAATACATGTTTAATGTACAAATGTATGATGAGCAGTACAATCTGACCTGACGACATCAGGATGGCTGTTCTCAGCGGCCCAGACGAGCGGGGTCCAGCCTCCGTGGTCTCGTGCGTCCACCAGCGCGCGACCTTCCTCCAGCAGCAGCCTGCACGCCGCCAGCCCGCCATGCTGCGCCGCCATGTGCAGCGCCGTCATACCATCAGGACCCTGATACCATTTGATACAAACAGACATCCATATTATTTCAAATACATTATTAATATCTATATATATAAAAGAAAGTCGTGTTAGTTACACTATTTATAACTCAAGAACGGCTGAATCGATTTGACTGAAAATTGGTGGGCAGGTAGCTTAGAACCAGGAAACGGACATAGGATTGTTTGTACCCCGTTTTCTATTTTTTATTCCGCGCTTACGGAGTCGCGGGTAAAAGCTAGTTACAAATATATTGTCTATGGGATGTTTGTAAGGAAAATAAATGTGAATTGACCTATTACTTAATTACCAATATTATAAATGCGAATGTTTAGGTGGATGGATGTTTGTTTGAAGGTATCTCCGGAACAGCTCAACGAATCTGGATGAAATTTGTCATGGATATAGAACATAGTCTGGAAAAAAACATAGGCGACTAATTAAGTTTTTTTTTAATTCCGCGCGGGCAACTAGTTTTTGATATAAAACATTATTAAACAACGAAATATCATAAAATTAATACATTTTTTCTACAAACTTACCGGAAGGTTAACGTCGCATCCAGCAGCTATTAAATATCTGATAACTTTCATCAGATCTTCATCACTCGGCTTATTGACGTCACTTTCCGTTATATCATCTTCTTCTTGTTCTACTTCTTTAATATCTTTGTCTTCTTCTTTATCTTCTTTACTACCGTTCTTTTCATCTACTTCCATTGCTTCTGGCTTTTCTTCATTTTTAACAGTTTCGTTATTACTCTTGGTGGGTTTAGATTTATCTAACAGTGCTGTAAAAAAAATCCAACTGTAAACATAAGACCCTTAGTGACCATTACGTGTCTGTGAGTGTATCAAATATAACAATTACCATTGAGAGCGATGTGCAGTGGCGTGCGGTTGTCGGCGTCGAGCGCGTCCAGCTTAGCACCAGCAAAGTGCAGCAAGTACACGGCCGCGACACGCCCCCAGCGCGCCGCCACGCCCAGCGCAGACTCTAGGCCTTCGCCCTTCGCTGACACTATGTAATTAGAATACAAAAAAAACCGTAGAGAGTCACAGAAAGAGAAATAAAAGCTAGTCTATGTCAGAAAGAAAGTCAAAATTGCTAAAAATACTAAACTAAATCAATCATGTAAATAAAACTTACCAATTTTAGGTATCAACTGTTCTGCCGCCTCTCCAGTTATAATGGCGTCATGTAGTAGTTCCACTTTATCAATGGGCTCGTCCTCTTCCGTGCTAACAGTCTCCTCACACAGCCTCTTCAGGTCTACAGGGGGAGATGGAAGCAGATCCTCGGGGATGACAGGACCTTGCTCAATTAGAGCTGGATTGATCCCACCAAAGCCTATGTAAGCTGGTATTCTGGGAACAAAGAGTATTTTTATTAAAACTACTAACCTGAGCCACCGACGCAACCAGAGCGTCGGTGGCTCAGGGGTTAAGCACTTGACTTGCAATCTGCAGGTCCTGGGTTCGAATCCCGCCATGTACCACTGTGTTTTCGATTTTCGATTTACATATGTACATTTGTCCGACGTTCTTACGGTGAAGGAAAACATCGTGATGCAACCTGCACATATCTGAGAAGAAATTAAGTGATATGTGTGAAGTCAACCAACCCGCACTTGGCCAGCGTGGTTGACTATGGCCTAGTCACCCCTAACTTAGGGTAGGCTCCGAGCCCCTCGGTGGGGACGTATAGTGAGCTGATGATGATGATGATACTAACCATTAGTTTCTGAGACCAAAACATTTGTATAAAACATATCATCATCCCTGTCATTACATTTGACAAAACAGAGATAAAATAAAAAATGTTTTCATCTGAAATTTTGGTCTCAGAAACCCACAAATAATGTAATAAATATAACAGCTTAAGCCATTTGTACAATAAAAATAAATTTTAAAGCAGCACAAGCATAAAGTTCTAACTTTGTTACTAATTTTAAACTTTATTTCTTACAAAAAAAAAAAAGAATAAACAATAGAAACTAACGACTGCTCCCTCTGTTCAGGCAGGTATACTTGCTTGCCACTGCAATGCATGTCGATCTTCACTCTGGCACAGTCCTTGTTAGCGGGCTGCCACAGTACTGCGTGCACACCGCAGTGTGGGCATCCCGCCCCCGCCGACACGCCCCCACCCCCACCCGTCTTACCCTCGCCACGCTCACAGCCCGGGATGCCACACTCCAAGTGGAACAAGTGGCCTTTAGAGCACTGGTAGAAGATACCCTATGGAGTAAAGGAGTCAGTTAACAGAGCTCTTCATGATAAAATTTATAAAGAAATGAAATTTTTCACTTAGTTGAGTGTATTTCAACAGCGAAAATATTCTGTCTTCTTCAATTCCAATACACATATACACTAATTTACATTTAATTCCAAACAATTCTTTAGCACATTTTATTTGTCCTTTTTGCTTAAAATGTCAGTACCTTGGCAATGAACATAAGCATCACATGATATAGTGTATCAATTTCACCGTGTACCTGAGCACAGAATAGTCCGCAGGCGGCGCAGCACATATGCTTCCTGAGCTGCGCAGTGTGCAAGCGGCAGGCGAGTAGATAGGGTGTGCGGGGGCCAGCGCGCACCAGCGGCTGTAGTTCGCCACCACGCCGCGCCGCACTGTGAGAGCAACCCACGCGCACACCGTCCACACTGTCTATCGCTTGGCAGAATACAGGCTCTGTACATAATAACCACAAACAGATGAATAAACAAACAAGCAAATAATTACCAACCAATTAGCAAGTTTTTTTTAAAAGAATTCAAACAACTTGCCAGTAAGTTCATCGGGAGCAGCAAACATATTGCTGGAAGCCTCACAATTGCAGGATGCAACTACTGGATATTCTTCTGGTGGATATGCTGCTTCTTCACCCTCCTCTGGACCGGCTGCATCACTGAATATAACAAAACTTACACTAGAATTTCTTAGCTTGAACAACTATTAAATACTTAGAAAGCAAACATCCATTTATATGTATTTCTAAGTCACATTTTGTTTGTCATATTTCAAGTGCCCACCACGAATGTCTTCCAAAAAGAATTTCTAGTGAATAGATTATAGAAAGTCTGATTGGAAGATACACATTTATGACTACGTAATATTTACCGATCATAAAAATCACTGCAACTATATCTGAGTCTAGACGATCGACGCGGTGGCACCCTGTAAAGAAAAGTCGACATCAACATAGCAAATTTTCATCAGTCAGACCAATCAGTAAAGCAGAACATACTTATTCTCATCATCCCCCATAGACATTGATGACTGATCACTCTCATTGCCATATGATGAACAGAGTCTAGTGGATCGTCTGGGCCGTTCTGTAGGATTCCCACCAGCTGGATATAAGAAATCTTCATCACTGCTATCTTCATCAGCCTCCAGTAACTTGCTGATCACCTCTGATTCATCATCAATTTCCTCATCTTCTTCAATGGCTTCTGCTTCATTTTCTTCATCATCTCCATCTCTGGAAATTAAAGATATATGTAATTAAATTCTATACTTGCCAATATTCTCTGACTCACTTTTAATGGAAGTTTTCACTTTGCTAATTTAAATCACACCATAAGTAAGCATCATCATCATCTGAGGCATTACAGCTATGGGTGGGGCCTGGTAAGTAAATTTCTCCACACCGGTCTACTTTGTGCTTTCTGTGTCCAGCTTTTAACGCCGATATTTTTGAGAACGCACTCAACGTCTTCTAGCCATCTCAACTTTTGCCGACCATGTTCTCTATGTCCATCCCGTTTATTCTCCAACAGTCACATAAATAAGCATGTTCATAATTAATTCAGATTATAATAGTATTATAGTAAAAGTTACCTGTTGCTTGATCCTTGAACCTGATCTTCATCAGGGGTACTGTTGATGGCCTTTAGACCAAGTTTACACAAATGTTTAACTTTTGAATCTGATGATGAATTCTCCCCACCTTCTGACTTGTCTTGTTTTATATCTTCGGAAGGCTTATGACGTTTTACTGCTTTCTTATCAACCACTGTACTCTCTGCATCATAATTCTTTGAATGAACAGACCTCCTAGTTCTGACACCCTCTTCAGTAGTCTTCTCTGGTTGTAACCCAAGTCGTGCATTGTTTTGGGACTCAAGGCCCATTCTCAGTTCCTCGTTGGCTAATATCTTAGCAGTAGGTTTAATTCTTCTTGACAATCTTTGTGTGGGACCTGGAAGAGTTTCGTTATACGACTTTTCTTTTCTGGCTATAGCATTAGCCAGTACATTTTCTGAAAACTCTTTGCTGCGACGCCTTGTTGACCGCTTTGGTGTTGCCAATGAACTATCTGAAGCTTCATCATTCTCTGATACTGACTGACTAACATTTAGGCTTTTCTTAGCACTACTTAAAGTTTCATTATCCTCATCAGATTCCCATTTTGTGCTACGATTTCTATTTGATCGCCTTGGTGAGACCTCTTCATGTTTTTCTTCTGTTGAAACGATTTTCATGTTGCTATTTTTCGCTCCAGACTTCTCAGACCGAAACGTCAACACAATACGTGGCTTGGCGTCTTTATCAGCTTTTTTATCACTTCCAGGATCAGAATTTTCGATTCTAACTGAAACATCTGGTGATATGTCTGCTTTATCGTGTTTTTTCTTGGGGGTTACTGCGTCGTCGTGGTCCGAGTGCATATTGCAGGGTCAAATATTGTTTATAGGTCAAGGTAAACAATGCCGATTCGAAAACTCAAGCAAAGCAAAACATTCTCTGATAATGTTTTTCAACTTGTTTTATGTATGTGTATGGATCAATATCACTTTGTCTTCTTGGTTTTTAATAAAATATTGCACGAATTATGAATTTAACATAAAATTACATTTTAGAATAAATTAACCTTTTTTGTAAAGATGTAAAACAAAAATAAAGCTTTTCTTTTTTAGTAGTTGTCCCACCCGGTTGTTTAATTTATATTTTACACATATTTTATATTAATAGACATAAAAGTAATTCTAAAACTATCGCTTAAAATAATTAAATCAACATTAAAATTAAAGTAAACTTTCAATACAAGAAATAAATACCAAACAAATTAATTAGAATTCGATAATTCAACAATTCAGAAATTATTATTTTTATAGATTATAGAACCAAAAACCAACCATCATAGAATATGTGAAAAATTATAATAAATGTGAACATTAACAGTACATTCTAAAATCTTGGTGCTGTTTACATTATCAATAATTTAAAATCAGTTTTATGCTTTTAAAACTAAGTAAATTTTACTTATTGATAGTTTATAAAATTATTGGCAGTGTGAGGTAAGGCTGTGTGGATGAATTGGGATGGTTTGATTCCATTGACAATGACATGACAGTTTAACAGTTCAAAAGTCCAAAACCCAAAAACTTGACAGTTTCGATTAGATGTCAACAAGTTTATCAGCATTTATCAGTTTTATGGTTTTAACTTTTTATTTAAAAAGAAGTGTAAATTAACATCAAAATCTAATCAGGTCTTTTATAACAATAGAATTAATTTTTACTTTGTGCCGTTAGATCCATTACTCATACATTATATAATAAAGACTTCCTGTTGATTTTATAAGCAAACTTTGTTATAGCAAGTGAAATCTGCTGTGGCACAATTCAAATTATATGTTTGTAAAGTTTTTAAATATTTAGTAAAATGGAAAACCTATTTCTTGCTCCCGAACATGTTTTGCAAGGTGGATACTTTCAAGAAACTCTTCGAAAATTACAAGAACCAAATACCAGCATTGAACCTCATAACTTAATGTATCCAGTGTTTTTGCTGTAAGTATAAAATAATTATTGAGATATAAAGTTGTATGCAGAACATCTAACAAGATAGTGATAAATGTTCTGCATATGTGAGGATACATATCTAGGAGATTTATATCACTGTATTCTTTTCCAGCACTTTTATAATAAATCATATATCATATATATTTTTAATGTTCATTATGTTTGGTCACAGTACATTATCTGTAGTGCTCATATAAATATTGATAAACTTTAAACTTGATATATCTAGAACCTAATCTATTACGGACATTTGATAAAAAAATTAATAAAAATCGTCATGAACAGGAACAATCCATATTCTAACCAACTGAAATTAAATCTGTGATTAAATCTCTTAAAGTATTAAAGCCTTTTTACACTTGACTAGTAGTGATCAACTGGTATGAAACCATCATTCCTATATACTTACTAGCTGTCGCACGCGACTCCGTCCGCGCGCAGTTAAAAAAAAATGAAAAATAGATGTTGGCCGATTCTCAGACCTACTGAATATGCTCACAAAATTTCATGAGAATCGGTCAAGTCGTTTCGGAGGAGTACGGGAACGAAAACTGTGACACCAGAATTTTATATATTAGATGTATCCTATGTTCCCTAGTGCAGCTAAGCTAAGTGGAATTAGGCATTAATGAAATGTTTCTTAATGTTACAGAGAAAATGAGGATGGCTTCCAATCAGTATCAAGTATGCCAAATGTCTACAGATATGGCATCAATAAACTTATACCTGCACTCAAAGAACTTGTGGAAAAAGGCCTGAAGTCTATACTTATATTTGGAATTGTAGAAACATTGGAAAAGGTACTGTATATTTGATCAAATAGTATTTACACTTGCATAAATGCATGTTGTTGCAAACATATTCAATTAAATCTTTTTTTTTTTTTTGGAAATAGGATGCAACAGGCACAAATGCGGATTCCCCAGAAAATCCAGTAGTAAAGGCGCTACCAAACTTAAGAGCTGCTCTACCACAACTACTACTAGCTGTGGATGTGTGCCTCTGTCCATACACATCTCACGGACATTGCGGTCTACTGACTGACAAGGGTGTTATAGATCATGCTAATTCTGTGAAGAGGATATCCGAAGTCGCTCTTGCGTATGCTAAAGCTGGTAAGAATTGTCACTTGCCTATTTTTTATTAATTACAACTGACAAGAATTTTTATAGATATGTAGAGTAATATACTAAACTAGCTGTCGCCCGCGACTCCGTCCGCGCGCAGTTAAAAAAAAATGAAAAATAGATGTTGGCCGATTCTCAGACCTACTCAATATGCTCACAAAATTTCATGAGAATCGGTCAAGCCGTTTCAGAGGAGTATGGTGACGAAAACTGTGACACGAGAATTTTATATATTAGATTGTATTATTTAGTGAGATGAGTTAGTATTATTTTTAACGCATCTCTAATTGTGGTTGTCGATTGGCAGCTTCGCCATTTCGGCGATTTCAGGTGACCGCATGATCTTTTGCAACCTTCTAATAAAAAAAATATGTTATAGTGTAAAATAATAACAGCAATATGGCCTTATTTTATTCCGAAAAGTTATGTTTACTTGTATAAAATATATACACAAATTGTTTTGACATTTTTTCATCTATACATATATATAAAATTGGAATGTCTGTATGTAATATTGAAGAAAGTCATATTTCGTGTACATGATGATATTTTTTATAGGTGCTCATATTGTGGCCCCCTCTGACATGATGGATAATAGAATTAAGGGTATCAAGGATGCTCTGGTCGCTAACAGACTACAGAATCAGGTAGATTTATATAAATCACTTCTTGAAACAACCATTTTTCATAGTATATCACATCAGGATTGTTGTGGAAGATAGATAATTCTGATGGAAGAAGACCTGCCGCGAAAACCCCTCATGGATGAAACATGGACTGGGAGATGAAGCCAGACCAAACAAATTTAACACTTACTGCAAATTCTATGTTTAAGGGTTTCCTTAGTGACTTAAATCACTCTGAGTCTAGCAGTTACATTAATAATTTTAATTTATATTGGCAGGTGTCGGTGCTGTCGTATTCGTGCAAGTTCGCATCGTCTATGTACGGTCCATTCCGTGATACCATGAAGAGCTCCCCGATGGCGGGTGACCGCAAGTGTTACCAGCTGCCACCGGGGAGTGCCGGACTAGCCATGCGAGCCGCTGTGAGTAAACAGTAGCACACTTTATTCCAAATCAACACCTAAATCTTACTTATAAATTCGAATGGATGTATGGATAGATGGATGAATGCTTGTTACTCTCCAGAACGGCTGTCTGTCACACTGTGTGTGCTGTCACACTCTGGAAGAACAAATAGGCTAACTATAATCCTGAAAATGTGTACTTTTCCCATGAGATATGTTTGATTTACATATTTACTTGATAACTCCGCAATGGTTCAAAACAACTAATTGAAAATTGGCCCAGATATGGGACATACATGAGACACTTTTCGCCTTTTCTTTAAATTCTTCGCAGAAATCGCGGGCAAAAGCTCATTAGTTAGTAGTGTAAATAAATGTCACTTTCAAATACTGTATAGTTAATATGCATGTCTTATAAAATACTAGCTTTTACCCGCGACTCCGTCCGCGCGCGGAATAAAAAAAAAAAAAAACGGGGTAAAAATTATCCTATGTCCTATTCCTGGTTCTAAGCTACCTGCCCACCAATTTTCAGTCAAATCGATTCAGCCGTTCTTGAGTTATAAATAGTGTAACTAACACGACTTTCTTTTATATATATAGATGAGAAAAATTTATTGTATAGATGTTTTGGTATTGAATTTAATCGTGAAAGTCCGTATTTAAGCATATGCCTCTTAAAATTGAAACTTCCATAATTAGTTTTATTTTAACAAAAAATTGTTTATACACCGCTAGTGCAGAGACGTGGCGGAAGGCGCGGACTTCCTGATGGTGAAGCCGGGGTTGCCGTACCTTGACATCGTGCGCCAGACAAAAGACAAGTTCCCGCAGCATCCATTGTTCATATATCAGGTTTGTCATATTTAATTTATAATTACACCTTTTACTCTTTAAAACCTTTTCCACTTTAGCATGTTGACAGATGAGCTGTGACCTTTATCTACTCGTTTGACGTTCAGGGGTCACCTGATTTCGCCAATACAGCGAAGCGATATTTACGAGAAATTTAATGGTTGAAGATGCATTGCACACCTTTATTGGATAAAGGACATGACTATACCGAATTTTTAAATTTACTAATTTAATTTCACATTTGGGTAATAAATTTTAGATATCGAGGTGGCAACACTGTACATTTTCCGATTTTGTTCTAGAATGTTGTAGGTTAAGTTGTTGTTTCTGTTTTAATTGAAGTACATATCGCTGTATAAAACGTTGAATTGTTTAAATTTTTACATCACAGATAACTGTTATTATCCCTTCCTCACCAAAGACTTCGTTTCATTGTTGGTAGGTGTCAGGTGAGTACGCGATGATCTGTCGCAGTGGTGACGACCGAGAAGTGGAGACCATCCTCATGGAGACACTCACCTGCATGAGACGAGCTGGTATGTATCATCTTACCACTCAGAGACGTTATCTGATCATTAAGTTAGGTAGTGCACAATATTATTAATGCGAAAGTTTAGATGGATGTTTTTATAAGATATCTCCGGAACGGCTCAACTTCTCTCTTCTCTATGAAGTTTGGCTCAGATGTAGAACATAGTCTGGAAGAACACATAGGCTACTTATTAAGTTTTTTTTTTATTCCGCGCGGACGATGTCGCGGGTAAAAGCTAGTAAATCTATAATTACCAGACCTTACGATGAAGGAAAACAGTGCTACTACGTGCACTTATCTGTAAAGATATTCAAAGATATATATAAGGTGAATCAATCCTCAGTGAGACATTTAGGTAGGCTCGAGCATCTTGGTAGGCTTATGAACTGACGATTAAATCTAACTGTACCTTGAGTTGATAATCATAGGTTTCTGAGACTGAAATACCCGTTAAAAATATATTGTTAACTCTGTTTTGTCAATGATAATGACAGGGATGACAATATGTTTTATACAGAGATTTTAGTCTTAGAAACCTACGGTTAGTAAGTTATAATATTGTATAGTTTTGAGTTTTAGTAAAAACTGCTTACTTTCACTTTTCGTGAGCGTTTCAACGATTTGGTCTGGTTTTTTTTTTAATTAAAATAAAGATACTTTTATTGTTGTGTAATTTTCTCTTTACTTGGTGAAGAAAAAATGTTTTTTTTTCTTTTTTTAAATATTAGATGGCAATCGACGGCTGCCAGACATCCGCAATTTCAGTTGTGTTGCCAACCTTATTTTTTTGCTTTGACATATTTCTACCAATTATTTAGCTATAGTAGGTTGATAATGTCTAATAATACCTTACCATTTATTTAAGAGTTTGTTATGTTCTAGTGGTACATGACATGAGTCTTTTTTATAGTTAACTAATCTTACTAATATTATAAACTAGCTTTTACCCGTGACTTCGTCCGCGCGGAATAAAAAAATGCACACAAGATAAAAAAGTTCCTATGTCCGTCTCCTAGTTCTAAGCTACCTCACCATCAATTTTCAGCTAAATCAGTTCGACCGATCTTGAGTTATAAATAGTGTAACTAACACGACTTTCTTTTATATATATAGATGAGAAAGTTTAGATGGATGGATGTTTGTTTAAAGATATCTCCAAAACGGCTCAACGGATCTTGATGAAATTCGACATTGAGGTAGTTTTTCTCATTGGACTTAGTAGCAGGCAACAGCTAGTAGATAATATTATACCTTTATATTAGTAAACACACTTTTAATAATATAAAGTGGAAAATGAGCGAAATAATCGCTAACATAGCGAAATAGCCGCTGTCTATAGGCATCTGCAAGGATTGTGTACCTAGAATGTACAGAGGAGACCTGTATGTCTTTAAAGAATATTTTTTCCCTGCCTATTCCCTTTCTCGCTTTTATTGTTTTTAACGTTATTTTTATAGCAGCTGGATTTAATCAAATCCAGGAAAAATGAAGCACTTGCAATCACTAACCTTGTCCTAATAATGAAAATGGATACAACAAAATAATATATATTTTTGTTTCAGGTGCCGATTGCATAATAACTTATTTCACGCCGTTAATTCTAAGCATAATATCTAGAAAACATTGATATTGTTTTTTTAATGACATTTTTGATTTTTGTTTTTATATTAGATATTTAATTTTGAAATTATTTCGGTGACTGATCTATTTTTTATTTTCGCTCAATTATTTTTGGGAAGTACAGACTATTGTTGTTTAATTCTTAATAAATTTTTGGTAAAAAAATTGATTTTTTATTACCTTTTTTATCTTTTACTGACTTAGTATCAGATTAATATGAATTCCCGTAAACTAAGTATAAGAATACACAAAACAGTAAAAATGCATATTTAAAATTCAAAAATCGTTTTTGAAATATCCTCGGTTCGGTCTACTTTCGTTGGATGCCTACGGACCACAGTATGACGCAATATTTGTATCAAAACCGTATAATATTATGTATTAAAAAGTTTATCGCAAAATGTATGTCGTAAACAATATAGACATATTGTGCAAATAATAGAGGCAAATTTTACGGATGTTTATCTGAAATAAATAAATGATTATTATTAAAGAAATTGTCTATTAACTTTTTAATTATGGTTATTATAAATACAATTGTTAGTTACAGAAACATAACACAACGACAATTTGATAACTGTTTGGCAAAATAAACATAAGATTCGATACGAATTCTAGAAAAAGTAAATCACCTGTTTAACCTTAAAACTTTATAATAAAATAAGTTATCACATTTATGTTGTGATATACATGTTTGTTTTAATACTTTTTCGAGAATTGTGAGAAAACAGAATGAATTCAAAATAGTTATCCTTGTATTTTATTTAGTACGATTGATATAAAACTAATTTACTAAAAAAAAATTGGGAAAGAGGATAATATGATGGTTGACAGATATGGAAGGGTCAAAAGGAAGAGAGATATATGAGAATTGTTCGAACTTTTCATTATTTTTAGTCGTGTTTTAATATGATTAAAGATTGATAACATTTATATTAACAGTATTTTGATAGCTATACAAGCCTCTTGCATTTAATACCTAAAAAGTTGAAGTTACTAAGTTTCTCAACTTTTCATCATTTAAAATTTACGCCATAAAAGTGTTGACCTATTACGTGCACCTAGGGGAAACCGACCCGCCAGTGATTAACGTGGGCCAATCGGATCGCAACAAATACGTACACTTGGACCAATCACAAGCGTTCGTTGAAAACGTCATCAGTCTGACGGCCAATAGGATTGGCCCACGCTGACTACTAGCGCTAAATATCTGTGACGGCGCGTGTCAAACTTCAGTTTCTCTCAAGACATCACAAGTGAAGTACTGCGCTGTTTGATCAATTTGCCATTTTTAATTCTGTGTATTAACGTGGCTGTGCAAATATATTTCTATAAATCTCAATTTTTAATCGATATCTAATATATTTTGGTAAGTTTTCTCCTTCTATATTCATATATTGAAAGTAAAGTAAATTTTTCCAATCGGAGTTTCTATAGCTATATATTTTTATCTTTTATAGACGTGTGAAAAAATTAAACTTGACAATTAACTTATTCAAGCTTCCAGAATAAAAGCGTACAATCAATTAACAAAATAAAAGCGTACATTTCATTTAAATGTTGGTACATACTGTTAACGTTAACGAAATTTCTGGATGCTTGTGGGCCGGCGAGGTTAGCGGCCTACATTGGTTCAATACCGTTAGCTTACTATGTCCGGTGAAGCCAAGCTTTATAGACTTTCGATCTCATTTGAATCAAGTTCAATGGAAATTTTACCATTGACCGCTTTCTTGTTTCTCACCGGAATAGAACTAAACTACTAGTGTGACGTGTCCTCCCGCGTAGGTTACGTGTCCTTGATTCGTTGAACTCTTGTTTGACTGATGTTATAATTCTTATTGTTCTAGATAAAGTCGTGTGCATTGTATGGTGAAAATGCGGTGGTATTTATTGGGATTGGTTTGCGCGGTGGCGCTCGTCTGCGCCGAGGACAAGAAGGAGAAAGATAAAGACATCGGCACAGTCATCGGTATCGACTTGGGTACGACGTACTCTTGGTAAGTTGTTATATCAGATTTATTACTGGTAAATTAACTTAAAATTGGAATTCTAATTATTAGAATTATTTCAATATGTTCTTATAGAATATATTTGATATCATGTGTAGTAAAATAAAATAAATTTATTGCGATTACTGTGGAAAAAAAATAGTTCACAAATGTAAGTTGCTCAACTATGTCCAGTTTGTAGTGATAGTGATAGTAATTTTTTGTATAGTAACTTTTTAAAAATCAACCTTTGAAGTTGTAAGAATGGGTTAAAAAATTGGCATTTGTCCAAAAATGATTGTTTGCAATTATTTACTAATATTTTTTTTCTTTTCTACAGTGTGGGTGTATACAAAAATGGCCGTGTGGAAATCATTGCCAATGACCAGGGTAACCGTATCACTCCATCTTACGTAGCGTTCACGAGCGACGGCGAGCGTCTCATCGGTGACGCCGCCAAGAACCAGCTCACCACCAACCCTGAGAACACGGTGTTCGATGCCAAGCGGTTGATCGGTCGTGAATGGACGGACTCCACCGTGCAACATGATGTCAAATTCTTCCCCTTCAAGGTGGTAGAAAAGAACAGCAAACCCCATGTTTCCGTCAAGACCGCCCAGGGCGACAAGATCTTCGCTCCTGAAGAAATCTCTGCCATGGTTCTCACCAAGATGAAGGAAACTGCGGAAGCTTACCTCGGAAAGAAGGTCACACACGCCGTCGTCACCGTACCCGCTTACTTCAACGATGCTCAGCGTCAGGCCACCAAAGACGCCGGTGTTATCGCCGGACTTAACGTCATGAGGATTATCAACGAGCCCACCGCCGCTGCCATCGCGTACGGTCTCGACAAGAAGGAAGGAGAGAAAAATGTGCTCGTATTTGACTTGGGTGGTGGTACCTTTGATGTGTCTCTGCTTACCATCGACAATGGCGTCTTTGAGGTAGTCGCGACTAACGGTGACACTCACCTTGGTGGTGAAGATTTCGATCAAAGAGTAATGGAGCATTTCATCAAACTGTACAAGAAGAAGAAGGGCAAGGATATCAGAAAAGACAACCGTGCCGTCCAGAAATTGCGTCGTGAAGTCGAGAAAGCCAAGAGAGCATTGTCTTCCGGTCACCAGGTCAAGATTGAGATCGAATCGTTCTTCGAGGGCGAAGACTTCTCTGAAACTCTCACAAGGGCGAAGTTCGAGGAGTTGAACATGGATTTGTTCAGATCTACTCTTAAACCTGTGCAGAAAGTATTGGAGGACGCCGACATGAACAAGAAGGACGTCGATGAAATTGTGCTGGTCGGTGGTTCTACCCGTATCCCCAAGGTGCAGCAGCTCGTCAAGGAGTTCTTCAACGGCAAGGAGCCATCTCGCGGTATCAACCCTGACGAGGCCGTCGCCTACGGTGCCGCTGTCCAGGCCGGCGTGCTCAGCGGTGAACAGGACACCGACGCCATCGTGCTGCTGGACGTCAACCCTCTTACCATGGGTATCGAGACTGTCGGCGGTGTTATGACCAAGTTGATCCCACGTAACACTGTTATCCCCACCAAGAAGTCGCAGATCTTCTCTACCGCCAGCGACAACCAACACACTGTCACCATCCAGGTTTACGAAGGAGAGCGTCCAATGACCAAGGACAACCATTTGCTTGGTAAATTCGATCTTACTGGAATTCCACCTGCACCGAGAGGCATTCCTCAGATCGAGGTCACCTTTGAAATTGACGCCAACGGTATCCTCCAAGTATCTGCCGAGGACAAGGGCACCGGAAACCGCGAGAAGATTGTCATCACCAATGACCAAAACAGATTGACACCAGAAGACATTGAGAGGATGATTAAGGACGCTGAAAAGTTCGCAGATGATGACAAAAAGCTAAAGGAGCGCGTCGAGTCCAGAAATGAACTGGAGAGCTACGCTTACTCGATCAAGAACCAGCTCCAAGACAAGGAGAAACTTGGCGCTAAGGTTGGTATTTTTTATGAATGACATTTAATTTTAAAATATTCAATTATAAAATTTAAAAGTGTTTGCTTGAACAAGACTTAAATACTGATATTATGTTTCTGTTGTTGCAGGTCAGTGATGATGACAAAGCGAAGATGGAGGAAGCTATCGACGCAGCGATCAAATGGTTAGAAGACAACCAGGACACAGACGCGGAGGAGTACAAGAAACAGAAGAAGAGTCTAGAAGATGTAGTCCAGCCCATCATTGCCAAGCTGTACCAGGGTCAAGGTGGTGTGCCGCCGCCAGGCGCGGGTGGAGAGGATGAAGACTTCAAGGACGAGTTGTAAACTAATAGGATATAACAAGTGATCATAGCCAAATGTGATCTCCGCTCAGTACAGATTATACACGGACTATTTAAATGTCGCTTCAAAGTAACAGCTTACATATTAGGTAATAAATCTTAAATGTCACATTAGCTCGTGTATAATCTGTACCGACGCACAGATACTGTGTGTAGATCGTTTTGTGTATATTTATTGTTGTGTTTGTTTGTGTGCGTGCGGTGGACTCTATCAGTCTCTGCATGGCCGGCCGCCGCGCGCTGTATGTCAGGCTGTATGAATGTGTCGTGGCTGTATAAAATGTTGCATTTTTATTTTTAGTATAATGCCAATTGTGTGAGATTTTTTTCTCTCAAATGGGTCCCGTATGTTGCGTTTGCACAACCCTGTATGTCTGCTAATTCTCGGCGACCTACCTCTGTGTTCTACTGTATAATTGTTTTGAGACTGCTGAATAAATTGTTAGCTCGTAATTAATTATGTAGTAATTAAAATAATTTTGAAGTACGGAGGAGTACATAAATAAAAGATTTTTAATAAGATTAAGCTTGGTTTTTATTTAATCCCAATTAATAATAATAGTCAATGGCTAGTCGCCGCGCACGTTATTGCTCAACTGCGAACCAAACTCCATGTTGAAAGCGGGCGTCGCCATGATCGCTGCCTGGATTTCTACCTGCACTTGATCTAGAATTATACTAAAAATCAACTACAGACCAAAAAAAAACTGGAGAAAGAGAAAAGAGTCTCAGTATCTCACAAGTTTTGTTTCGCTAAGGAATCAAAGACAAGACCCATCTAACGGTAATATAACGTTATCAATCATCTTGTTAGACAGCACTCTCTAAGAAGCGATAATAGTGTTATGTCAATTTGGTTTACCGTTTAGTTTCTAGCCTAGAAATTATGTAGGTCATTGACCGAGCGACTTAGGTATGACTACTTAAGCCGAAGAAATTTTTGCGTATGATTCATCGACGTTATGGAAATTAAATGCCTACTTGTACAATGCTAACTGTAAAAGTTCCATAATTATTATTAAGTACAGTTTTGTCGTTTGCTATGGGAATGACGATGGTAAAATATGAGTTCGTTCTCGAATATAAGACAAACAAATACAACGTATGTCGATTATATTTAGCTTCGATATGCACTTTTTATGTGGTACAAATATAATTTACCGATTGGTTTACATGCGTCCACTTCTTCAGCGTTGATACCAGCAGCCGCCCGCAGTTCTGCCAAAGTCTCAGTGAAGTACGTGTCCAACTGAAATTATTCAACTAAAGCTGATAGCGGCCGATAAAGTATAACGATTCTAATAAGAGATCTTCCTCTAACTTTACAATTAATAAAAATGTATGTTCAAATTTTATTGATTCAAATTTATCAAACTGTTTGAAATTTGACAAACACTATTTATTTCAAAGCATTTGCTTTTAAATTCCCGTTACATCCGTGAGCAGCGTACCTAAACGGAAGACATTCAAGAACAATAGGTTGTACGACAAAAGTTTGCATATATAGGTTTTGAGGTTACTTTGAAACGAGTGTAATTACGTGGTTACGCTAGTATGTAGTTCTTACATCGAACTACTAGCGTTTTACACTTTTTTTTTTTCAATAATATGTTAACATTAAATTGAAAATATGGTTTATTCTCACATAAGTTTTTAACAGATTTCTATACCATCATCATCTATCGTCCTTTTACCAATCTATATAGGGTCTAGGTCTAGGTCTAGGTATCCTTGGTTCATTTTTAATGCTGCATACGCATTACGGTTGCTAATACTTCAAAGTTGAAGCAGCGATAAAAAGGAATATTTAAGTTTATTGATGAGTACCTCGGCGTCAAGCGCGGCCTCGTTATCGTCAGGGTGTACGAGCACGCGCGGGCCGGAGCCGAGCGGCGCCGCCTGGCCGCTGCACCAGTCCACGCCACGCGACAGCACGCGCGTCTTACACGTCTGCCAGTCGGCGTTCAGGAATATTATCCTAATAAACTAATGGTACTTATTTACTGCCGAACTCAGAGTTGTTATGATTACTTAATCACTTAGTGTAGATTTTACATACAAATTCTAAATTAGGACTCTTCGTTAGTGATCAAAACTTATCATCCAAATTTTTTTTACAACAACTTTATTATTTATGTCTTTAGGATTCCCATATTACATTTGCTAGCATGTCTAACAATATGTATTAGGTATTTAAGGAGATCAGTAAAATGAACCCATTTTAATTGATCGTAGCGAGAGTTTCGAACAATTGCTCTCGCCGCCTTTCACTTAGAAAGTGTATCTGAGCGCTGAAAGCTGTACCAGCTTCACTGTATAGCCCTAGGTCTGATCACTTTCTAATCTTTCTATATCGAATTATTAAGAAACTCGACACCTTAATATATAAAAGTCAATTGATTAAAATAATACTAAAGTAGATACACAAATTACAAACCTATTTGGTGGTGTGGGCATGTTGTCCAAGTTTTCAAAATCAGCGCCGCTAGTGGGAAAGCCGGTGAGGACCCAGCCATTATCGATGCAATCCTATAACAACTAGTAATTAACACCAGTACTAATTAAGTACCTAAAATGATAAGCTGTACTGACTCTGCTAAGAAGCATACGAACCGAAATTCGAACTCTCATATTTCAATATCTGGTAGGCAATACTATTAAGTACAAACAAACTCCTTGATTTACCTCTACCATTACCTGTCAAATTGCAACCAGCTCTACATGTCCATAATCAATAGCAGCGTTAGGACCAGGTGTGGTGTGGACGGTCGCCGGGCGTAAGGGAGCGCCGCAGGCACCAGAGTCAGACATAAAGGGGCGCCAGCGGTGTCCCCTAAAATACCTTATTTTGGAAGGTTTCTCCCGACAACAAAAAAAGGGAGCGCCGCCCTAGGCGTGGGAAATGCTAAAACCGACCCTGTCGTAAATTTTAGCTCTTTCTTAAAGGTTTAAAAAGAGAAAAAAGACAAGTTCGTTATCATAGCTAACACCTTTTTAGCCAGGCGTCGCCTCACAATGTCAGCCCTGAGCCGTGTACTGAGGCCGAAGCTACGCAGCTTCTCACCAATCTCGTCATCGCCTTCTTTAGCCTCATTATAGAGATCATTGAAATGCACTGAGAGAAAGACGTAATAGATAAATATGGCTGTTGCTACTGAAAATATTGCTAGTTGTAAACAATTTAATTTTCAATTGTAAAAAATAATTTATTTAACAAATTATTGAAGGGGCAAAAATATTCTTTGTGTAATTTATATACGAACAATGTACTAGTCCGAAGCGATCGGAGAGCGCTTTGGCGTGTAGGCGGCGGCCGCAGCCGCGCGGGCCTAGCAGCAGCACGCGGTAGTTGCCGGGCGCGCCCACCGTGGCCAGCGAGCGCGCGCCCGCGTGCGCGCCCGCCGCCGCTGCACGTATTCCCCGCACGCACTTCATCTCTATACACTTTGTGTCCTCATCTGGGTTTACGTATATCTCCTGTAAATACAATTTGACTAGAATGAAACTTGCGGGTATATTAAATTTATTATCTTGAAAGAAATAATCCTTTTCTTCCAAGATATTCTATAAGATTAATGGATGATTGGATGTGTAAAAGTATGTCAACCTTCAAGGTAGCCTTGTAGGCGAATTTGAGTGCTTCGAAGTCCTGGTCGAAAAATGATCGTCTTGCGGTGTGGGGATGGTCGGTACGGGGCGCGTGCGGGGGCGGCGGAGTCAGCACCAGCGTCATCGTCGGTAGCACGCCCAGCTGCTGCAGGCAGCGCGCCTCACGCAACGTGCACGGGTGGTCTTATACGGGGCATATATTTTGTAATCTCATATTAGTGTAATACTTGGAGAAAATATGGTACTCAAAGAAAATAATTATCCCCGATATCATAAGAAGTTCAGACTATCATATATTGTTATAGTTAATAATTTCTTTTTTACCGAACATGAGCCAACCACTTTGCGCAACCTGATTAGTCATCGTCAGAGACTTGGTAACTTCTGCCATCCGCACGGGCGAAATGCAGCCGGGCACGTAGTTATCGCTCTGTGAACGTGAAGAAATCGATTTGTTAATATATCGAAATCGCTACGTAATCTTATTTATATCGGCAGCAACCTTTTCGTAGCGATCCATCACGCAGCGCCGTGTGATAACGTAGAAGCCCAGATCTTTTATTAGGTCTTTGGCAATCATGTTAATATCTGGAATTTCAAAATGTCAAATATAAAGTCGTTAGTGATCTGCATCCGTTGCAAACGTATACACATCAGAAATTTAATTTTAATACCACTTCAATCGCACTTATCTCATAGTAAATTAATTATCTGAATTTAGTGGTGGCCGTTGTCAACAATGTTGTCTACCGATGATGCAATTGATATAATTCCACCTACCGATGTTTACTTCAGGCGAAACTAAAATAATGACTCGGTCAGCGTCTTTCCCACTGAGTATGCGATGGTTGAGAAAGACTTTCATATGTTTCAAATGGTCTTGGGGCAAGTTGATCACCAGGTCTTGTACCATATCCTGAATAGGACGAATACGAAATTTCCTTCATTTCATAAAATTGACATTATAAATTTTCGCTATTTCAAATTATCAGGCGCTTACTTTAAAAAGCTTGTAAATTCTATACTTCTCCAAATAAGGTATAAACCTGTCTGGTATTTGCAGAGGCTGCTTCGTTGCATCGGTTTCAGTCATTTTTACAACACAAATAAATGATAAATGCAAAGAAAAAGTATTCCAATCTGATTACTGATTGAGGTTTTTTTGACACATTTCATTTCATAATTCACTAAAGTTTCAAAAATATAAAAGACCTGCATAGTACAATTATACTTTGAGTAATTTTGTATAAAGGTAGAGGAAGACCAAAGAAAGTATGGATGGATTGTGTGAAAGAGGATATGCGTAAGAAGGGGGTAAATTCAGATATGACGGCTGATAGAGATGTATGGAGGAGTAGTACATACTGTGCCGACCCTCCATAGGGATAAGGGCAGGTTGATGATGAGTAATTTTGTATAACATAAAGACACTTTTCCTTAGTTCCTTAATTTCCAAGACCTACCTTATGGGTACACACTTATAAAAGGCAAGTATTCGGCAGTGGAGATGCACACCTATGAAAAAATTAATGGTCTACTAGGACCAAGTATATTCTTTATCTGCGATGGTTTAACTGATGTTTTTAAACTTTCAAAAACAGCTGATTGTCAAACAATTTTTTAGGTTATGTTTTGGTTATTTTATTTTGTATACAGAAACAGATATTGTACTAATATTATAAGCAATTATTACTGGATATATTCGGTACACTACTGCTCTATTCATGGGATCAGAGGGCAAATCGAGTGATAATAGATGATGTGTGCTTCATATTCATATAGTTATAGTATGATGAGGATAACATGATTTCGCTTGGTCGCGTCGACATGCTTCAAGGTCATTTTTTTGCTACAATTGCGAACAAGAACGATTACTACACCATCTAAATCGAATGTAGTACGCTGATGTCTTTTATCGGCTCACGGCGTTATTTACTTGTGAGTAGAGTTTTAGTCAGGATGTCTTCCAGTAAATTTTCTTACGAGGTTAGTTGTATATCAAAGTTTATTACAGCGACTAATAATCACAAGGTTACCTAAGTTTATTTCTAAATTAATTTTTAACCACACTTCCTTCTTTAAAAAATATCTTCTTGGTGAAAGATCATTAAACTATTCGTTGAATTCAAAACATTATTTTATTCGTATAAAATGCGTTAAATGTGAAATAATTTATAGAAAATAATATTTTCTATATTTTAGGAGGCTGTTAAGAAGTTAAATTTACTTCAATCAAATAAATCAGCTATAGAACAAATAAGAAAAGATATAAAATTAGGCCAAGTAAGTAAAACTTAACAAAATTTATTCTTTAAGAGATGGTTAATTTTTAAATGAAATTAGTTTTGGCCAGTTATTAATTTTTCATTTATTCTTTAGGATACAATATTCCTTAAATTTCAATATATATTGCCTTGCACACAATCTTTATTTGACATCTATTAACTAAAACAAAGTTTTTATTCCAATATGTTTGCGCTAAAAAACACCTAGCAAATGTCATTTATTTTTAATTCTTCCAGAAATGTACAAACCTAGAAGATATGGAAAATTACTTGCACCGGACTGGTGTCAATTTATCCATGTTAGATGAGCTCTCTGTGATACATGTTGCTGGCACCAAAGGGAAGGTAACATATTAATTTATCTTGTAGTGAACTAAAGTTAATTTATCTCTATACTAGGAAGTGTTTTATACAACAACACAATTGACGCCCATAACCCAGAGGGGTAGGCAGAGACCACAGACCTCAGATTTGGTGTGGACCTGACACATCTCTCTATCTTCTTATGTTCTCGAAAAACTTAAAAAAAATGCCTTGGCATTTGGTGTGTTAAATCCATTTTCTGTATAAATATGTAACAAACATATACAGATATTAAGCAATTGATATGTTCAGGGTTCAACAAGTGCAATGTGTGAATCAGTGCTTCGTCATCATGGCTACAGGACTGGCTTCTACTCTTCCCCGCATTTGGTTGCTGTGCGTGAACGAATCCGTCTTAATGGCTGCATAGTTGAAAAGGAAACCTTCTCGAAACACTTCCGTGATGTCTACGATCGTTTGCATGCTACACAGGTAATATGTTTATCAAATTTTTGCAGTAATGTTTACCATAAGTTAAAAATGCCCTCTACCATTTTAACATGTTTAATGGTTCTAAGATTTTTTACATGAAATTGAACTTGCCATGTGAGTCAATGACACTAAATTTATCATGCTGCTTATTTTTTTTACTAACTTCAAAATTTAGATTCAGGATTAAGTCTTGTTAAATAACCATTATGTGTGATATTGCTGTTATTTACCAATTACTTTGTTATAGAGTTTCGAAGGTGACATGCCCAAGTACTTTGCATTCCTTACTGTGCTAGCATACAACATGTTTCTGAAAGAGAAGGTGGATGTGGCCATTGTGGAAGTTGGCATTGGTGGTGTTGTGGACTATACTAATGTACTGAGGTAATATTAATTATTTCAGTAATATTTACAGATATGACATCACTACTGTGATTTTTATTGATTTGTCATGATCTGAAATAAATTGCATGACATAGCAAATATTAGAATATTTTTATGTATTGACTAAGAAGCGGAGTGACCTCGTCTTGCAGAATTTAAAATAGTCTATATAATATCTGCATGCATCAGCTACCTTCCAGTTAAAATCGGTCCAGCCGTTCCGGAGAATACCTGGAACAAATGCGTCTTTGCAGACAAAGAGACAAAAGTTAAAAAATACATTTAAAATTTTAATTAAGGAATTTATGAAATTCAAGCATTGTATGTAATAAAATGCAACTTTTAAAGGAAAGTCCCAGTGGTTGGTATAACAGCTTTGGGCCTTGACCACACGTCAATCTTAGGCACAACTCTCCCAGAGATCGCAGAGGCGAAGGCCGGTATTATGAAAACAGGGTGTGATGCATACACTGTGCAACAACCAACAGATGCAATGGAAGTCCTAGAGAAAGTTGCCAGTAATGTTAAGGTATAAATATTGTTTTATTTTTTAGTTATCCCAAGAAAAAAAATAGATATTTAGCTTAACTTCAATGTAATATTGAGTTGTTACTAAAGCTAGGCAATAAGTACTCATTTTACACAGCTTAAAAAAAAAAATTAAAAACAAATTTTGTTTCAGTGTTCATTGCACATAGTTCCAGATTATAAATCATACACATTTGAAAATGGTCTCAAACTAAAACTGCCAGTAGAAATAGAAGCATATCGTATGAATGCATCTCTTGCTATACAACTGGCACATGCTTGGATGCGTAAAAATAAAACGCATTCATTAAATAATATTACAAATGTAACAAATGGTGCTATATATGAAAAAGTATATAAAGGAAATGGCATTGAAAATAATGTAATTACAAAACTACCAAATAAAACAATAAAAGGTTTATCAGCGTGTAAATGGCCCGGGAGATACCAAGTGATTGAAACAGAGTACTCCACTTTTTATCTAGATGGCGCTCATACTAAAGAATCAATGGAAATATGCGCAAACTGGTTTGAAGACAATAACAAGTAAGAAGCTTCTGGTTTTTATTTTTAACTAGCTGTCGCCCGCGATTCTGTCCGTGCGGGATTAAAAACAAATGTAATAAGTATGTGTATGACTATGTTCTAAATCTATGCCAAATTTCATCAAGAACCTTT
This sequence comes from Papilio machaon, assembly GCF_912999745.1. Classification (NCBI taxonomy): domain Eukaryota; kingdom Metazoa; phylum Arthropoda; class Insecta; order Lepidoptera; family Papilionidae; genus Papilio; species Papilio machaon. The sequence continues at coordinate 9,630,441 of NC_059988.1, forward strand.
GAGCCGTTCTGGAGATACCTTCCAACAAAAACCCATCCATCAATCTAAGCATTCTCATTTATAATATTAGTTGAGGATTATTAAAGTAAAAAGATAAGTTTTTTAACTATTTTTAATTTATTTAAAATTTGTAAAAACACAAATTAGTTATGAATAGTATCACAATACAGAATTAAAAATAGTTCAAATGAATTGTTGTTACGAATACAACAATTATTTGTTCTTCTGTTACTTTAATTACATAAAACTTACAAGTATATATTTTGTAAATACATACACTTGACCGCACTTAATAACTACTAAAAACAAACCAGTCTACTATACTGTAATCAGTTAAATTATAAATAACTAGCTATCTCCCGCGACTCTGTCCGCGCGGAATGACAAAAAAACTTATTAAGCAGACTATGTTCTACATGTATGCCAAATTTCATCGAGATCTGTTGAGCCATTCTGGAGACACCTTCAAACATCCATCCATCCATCTAAACATTCGCATTTATAATATTAGTATGATGTAATGATGGTTTCTTATTTCATGTTTTAACATAAAATATCTATCCATCTATAAGTCAATGACGCACAACTTATTCTATAGTAAGTTGAGTGTCATTTACATCTAAAAGTCTATCAACATCTGTTAACCATGATATCAAACGGTCTAAATATCCACCATCCTGTTTATAACTGAGTAACAATAACTGCATATGTTGGAACGCAGTTGGCTGCTCTAGTAAGTAATTAAGTCTATGGTCTTTGAGAGATAGCAACTTTATAAAAATTATAGCGATGAGATTCCATTGGATTGGCTTGAATGTGATGTTATTTGCTTTCAACTTGAATGTATTTACAAGTAATCGTATATCTGAACTAATGGTTAGTGCTGACAAGCTTAAAGAACGAAGTATATCAGGAAGTACTTTGTTTATATGCTGACATACGATTTTTCTTCGTAAAGCATTTTGTGCATTCTTATCAACCAGTGGTAGTTGTGTTATTGAACTATCTTCTTCTGTAGAATTTATTTGAGAAACTTCTGGAATGCTTTCAGTGGAGGCAGGAATCTCCAATTCTCCGGAGAAATAAGCCTTAACTTTCAATTGCATTTTTTTACTTTCTTCTTGTAATATTGAATAATCCGGCAAAGGTTTTGTCTCTCGTTGCAGTGTTTGAGCATCGAATTTTCTGTCTTCGAGTTCCAACATATTTAGTTTCCTACATAACGCTTGATATTGATCATAAGTGTTCGAATTGTAGAATATACTCTGTGCGTAATTGTTTAAATATTCTTTGATACATTCTCCTTTGTCTGCCACCATTTCTCTTACTCTCTCCTCACCAAATAAAAAGATCATGCTGTCCACAGTAAGCCATTCGGATAAACATTTTTCTACATCAATTGTTAGTTTAGTTACTGATGGTTGCTTTCTTTGTTGTTGCTTTTTGATTGCTTTATTTTTAATTTCACTCGGTGGATTTACTATTATAGGATCTAATTTTCTTTCTGGCTTTTCAACAATTTCACCAACAATACTTAAAGGATTTACTTTTTGTGGTTTGGGTTTTTCAGTTAAATCATTTTTATGCTTACTTATTATTAAATCATTATTTTGGCCAGAGATATTTGCATCTATGTTTTGTTCCCTGTTTTTATCCAGGGTTTCATTTTCAATAGTAACTTTATTCCCTCTATCATTATAACTATTTTCTTTCAGTTTATTATCACTTGCAACAGCATCTGTGCAGTTTAGTTCACCTTCCTTGTTGGGGAAGTGGTCAGAGTTAGTATGTTCATCGTTGTTGTCCATTTCGTTCAGGCTGGCATGAGTGAAATCATTTATTGATATAAATGTTTGTCTTTCTGGTTCGACTTTTACACGTTCGACTTGTCCAAGGTCTACTTCCAGTCCCAAACTGCCCACAGTGTCCAATGGCAAAAGGTGGAATTGTGGCATTTCTTCATATTCTCTAAACCACAAGGGACTTGTTAGCATCTGTTTCTTTATATGCATTGCAGATTTAAAACAGCTGTTGCTACAAAAACTTTTCCGAGCTGTTATATCGTACACTTTGTTTGTTTTTATTGATATTTTATACTTCTGTTTAGGAATCTCCTTTTCAAGTAAAGGCCTATGACACAAAGGATATCCACAAAGATGTGTGATGCACCTCTCTTCTATCACATCCTCGAAGTGACATTGGTTTATTTCTGGTAAACATTGCAAGAAATAAGTTGTCGTAATATCTTTCTCGAGTAAACTTTCAACAATTTTTTGAGCTCTAGCATTACATTCTCGTTTCTTTATTATTGCCTCGCGTATTTGCTCTTTGGTCATTTCCTCGATTTTAGTCGGTTTTTTCTTCTGTTTAACCTTAATTTCGTCCATTATTTGTAGTTTACTATATTTTTCACAACAAATGTATGAGCTCAATAACCTCAATTTGTCTTTGTCAAAATATTAAACGTCAACGTCAAAAGAATAACTGCCACTGAAAAATTACCCATAGATTTTTTTTTAATTTATTATGGCATTGATATCGTATCCGTGTCCTTTAGTCTAATCGATCCCATTGATTACTTTATAGTGTGTACCTATTTAATTTAATTTCTGATGATTTAGATATTTTATCAAAATTATTAAACATGTACATACTTAAGTGAAATAATTTTTTGTTACAGATATCAAGACAAAAGTTTAATTTTTAGTGCAACTGGTGATAGAGATGCTGAGGTATTACTAACACCTTTGAAATTTATAAATTTTAAGTCCGTATATTTTGTTATTCCGACAGCATTTAAGGAAATAAGTCATAAGAATGACAATTTTTCTACCATGGAATATAGAGATTTAATTGCAAGATGTCAGAAAAATGAAGCAACCTGGAATCGGCTTCAAGAAAATGACAAATGTAGTAAAGTCACTGTTTTAGAATGTGTTTCAGACGCTTTGTCTTGTATAAAACAAAACGGTGACAGCAAATCTGTTTTGATCACTGGCTCTTTACATTTAGTGGGAGCTGCACTATCTATAATTGATCCTAATTTAAGTGAAAATTAATTATAAAAAACTGACCGAATTTAATAAAATGTTATTTATACCTTGATTTTTCTTTTAATATGTTCTAAATTTTAGTCATATTAGGTATGACTATTAAAGTATTATTTCAACTGATATCTCTGGGATTACAGACCAAATCGTACTAAGATAAACAATCATTTAATATCACGAACGTCTTTTGCGTGGATGATTATATATACATGTATGTAAGAATTAGCGGTACTTTTAAAATGTGATGAGTTATTGCGATTATAAGAATTTTTTCGATTTTCTATCAGATATGGTCATAATTTATACATATAAGAAGTTGGTCTGTCTGTCTGTAATATATAAAAAAAAATTATATTTCCTGAACGTGATGTATTTGCTTTACCTATAACGAAAAACCTATTTTAAACTTTTTTTTGTATGTCCCTTCGCAAGCGTCGTTTGTTCCCGGTGAACCCTGAGACGGCTGGGCCGATTATGACAGGAATTTCACTGGAAGATAGCTGATATGTACCGGAATATTGTAGCTTTACTTTATTTCCTTTTTAATTCTGCAGTTACCGTCGCGGGCGACAGGTAGTGGCCTGTAGAGTTCACAAAATAGGGTAAAACAGTGAATGCAGCTGACAACACTAATTTTAATTGTCAGACTGTCATATGTTTTAGGCAAATTTTAATTTAGTTCTGTCAAGGCTGTCATAGTTATTCACAGTGATTTAGCTCTGTTTTACATTTTCGATTTCTTTTTCCATTAAAAAAAATTAGTGCCTTCACAAATAATTTAAATCTGTACAAATATTAAGACTCTATATTTATTACATTTGCTATAGTGTTGGGTAATGATAATGACTTACAGTGTCTGCGTTTTTCACTTTTTATCGAATATTATCAGTAGGGCATAGTATTTGAGGTTTATTTACTACATGTATTTATTTATTGATAACGATGCTTCCATTGGATTCCAATTTATCTAGTGACTAGGAAATAAATTTACAGAAAAAATGATTTAAATAGTGGTTAAAGGTAAGTGATTTATTTTTTATTCATTTTTGTATATCACAACATATGTTTCCTGCAAAAAAATTTATTTTGAATAATCAATATCAATAACCAGTTAATCGTTGTCTATATTTAAATTGTAACTCTTATATTTTATTAATATATTAACATTCTTTAAACCTTTAGGTAAGCTTGTTGAAGTATGGCAGGTTAGGTAAGTATAAGGTATGATAGTATAATATTTTCACAGTTAGAAGCTTGAAATTTATTTTTAGGCTGATAATTTGATGTAAATAAATATAACTTTTAACATTTGTAAAAGTGTTACCCTTAATGATACAAAATAACAACAGGTAATAGGGGTGAAAGTTTATATGGGAGTAGATAAGGTTTATGTGAATGGTTTAAAAGTTTAATATATTTTGATATAAAACTTTATAATTAGCCTAAGTCATTATAAATGTTTTTTTTTAGAGTACAATTCTTTTCTGGTTTCTCAAGTATACACAACTAAATTAATAAAAAAAATATGAATTTTTAAATTTTAACATTAATTTACTGTTTAGAACATTAATTTCATATAATAAGGCTGAAAATTTCTCATAACAACCTACATACATGTTATAGAGTCCCTATTTACACAACTTGCTATGTACATTGTGGTCCAAACTTAATACCGGCTCGCAAATTTCATGAGATGTTGCAAACAAGACAATTTTACATGTCGATTGGGGGTTGAAAATGGATGCGAGACAGATCACATTCTTGTCAGCACTTTCTTCAACTACAGTGGGACCACCTGGTACAGAGTGTTAATTTTTTTTTGACAATAGACATTGAGCTGCGATTTGCGAAGTACTTCTACTCTTGCATTTACGTCTCGCTACACCTAAAATAGTGTTCTTCACAGCGAATCGTACGATGTTCCGAACCGCCTACATGATTTTAAAGATACAATACCTATCCGCGCAGACATGCGAATGCTGATCTCGAGCCAACATAAAGTTTGAATCGTGTAATACTAGTGTCCAATAATAAAGCTTACACTAGTGTTCTTTGTATTTTATTTGCAATGCAACTACGTAGTTTGCATGTCCGATTCGTAAATTATGGCGACAATGCAGAGTGGAAGGTCGGTCAGTGACTTATAGTCCGTCTCCTTATTTTATTCGCGGCTTCACGGGGTAGAAATAATTGGATACCGTTCGATTAGTTGATTGACTCTAGGGAACGGAATTAACTCAATTGCCAATTATAAAAAACATCACCTCATTACGTGTTGTTGATTACTTTTCGATCGACTTTCTGTCTGACGACTTTCTTATTTATGGATCCGCGAAACGAAGTATAGTTAGCAAAAAATAGTTTTAACTCCCTGCTGTTTCCTCATACATTATGAAAAACAGTTTCTGATGCCATGGAAATACATTCTATTCAACGACCATCAAAAAGACATGTAATTTTTCGGTGGGAAAGGTATGTTGTTAAAGTTAAGGTTGCAGTTTTTGGAAAAAATTATTATTCGACTACGCACAAAATTTATTTTAAGTGCTTTTTTCCTTACAAAAATGACGTAACAACGAATGGATTATTAAAAAAAAAACGCTTGAGTAAGCGAACGTTTTGTTTTATAAGAAATAGATGAGATAATTTGTTTATTTTTAATAGTCATTCATATGTGCTTCTTTGAATAAGTAAATCATATTATTGTAAACACGCGGGAAACAATAGTTCAGTTGTTATTTGTTTGTAATAGATTGTGTGGTATAATTGAATCATAACTTGACTCTTATCAATTGGAGAGTTATCGCAACGCAGCGTTGAAAGACCGATGCTCTGTTTTGATTGCTCGTATATGTTCTGCAAATGTATTATTATAAACTACGGACTCGTTTACTAAACTAACCATTTAACAATATAGATCAAAGCTATAGAATCTGTAGATTTTACTATTAAGTGATATTAAAGCTTTCTAAACGAACGATTTTGACATAAAAACTAAAAAAAAAATGTGTGGAAGAAGTGAATATTGTGGCGAGTAATCATTGTAATTTCTGCTATTCCTTAAAGCTAACAGGCGCGTGTGCTTTTTGTTTATTGTTTACAAGCACTTGTGCTATCGTTTGCAGAAAAGTTCCAAACGAAATGCACGACCTCAATATAGATTTTTGTCTTATCAAGTCACCTTTTTCTATCTAAACGTATTTTTTTTTTTAAAAAAACTTTCACTTTTTAGTATACGAAACAAATTTAAACTTTTCATCAAAACCTGTTCGGAATAAAAATTACTATACGAAATAGCTTATTTACGGCAGTTGAAATGCATTAATTTGCGTGGGTGGTTAAGTATCACTATAACATATTAACCGGGGGTAATTGTTATCTGTGTTTTATACAGAGATTTTGGTCTTTGAAACCAACAGGTAGTGCTGCAAAAACTGATATCTAATGCTCCGCTCCAAAAATTCGCTGTCGCATACTATCGAGTTTTGATAACTTTCACCTCATACAAAAAAATTATAAAGTTTAATTCCTTGTTACGTGTTGCTTGTTCTAATGCCGAATTCTGCATATCCTGTACAGGATATCTGATGACAACTCGGCGCCATGATGCACATGTGGATGTGGTTCGGGTACGACCTGGGCGAGTTCCTCTTCCCCGGTTTGGAGGTCAGCTCGCGCTGGGCCTTCGCCCTCACCTGGATCGTGCTGTTCTTCGTCGCCTTTCTCTTTGAAGGTTCCAAGGTAGTACATTTTACCATTGGCTACTTTTACGTCATTTAACAAAACGTCAAGGGTATGCATTTAATTTGTTAAACATCAATAAATATAAACGTTCTGAAGTGGAATTACAAGAGTACTTAGCCAAATATAACAAGGATTAACTCTCGTCTTTCAATTAGAATCAGCGAAAGAGTCAAGTTAAATATTCATGTTGAATTTTACATCAACTGGTGCAAACCGTTGATCAATAATGCTATTGTTTTCCATAATTTGGCAAAGGAATTTTATATGTTTTTTGTATGCAGGTGTACCTCGCGAAGGTACAGCGTGAAGGTCATAAGAAGCTCTATCCCTACAGATCAGATGAGAGGAGGAACTTGTTATGTGATCGGTAAGTACTTTGTATAGATGTTACCGACAGATCGCGAATGCTGACCATTAGTAGTTTGTCAATGCATACTACATACTTATTTTAATGTTCAGACTTTCAGACTCCAGTATGTTAATGAAGAATTTAACCTTGCCATAAACTTTAGATTTTAATTCATCAAAGATTAGTCATGAAAATGGAGACCATATGTAACTAAGATCGCTTTTAAAATATAAAATTGGAGGTGTTTAATTCAATTTATAATATTCACTGTTTAAAGCCTCATCAGTTGATTTAGTACAAGTGACCATTGTGTCAGTTTTTTCCCAACGCTACGTACTTATAATATTTTATATACGAAGTCATACAAATGATCGTTGTGACACCGTCGGGTTTCATTGTTTACTTAGATGAAATTAGATTATATTCTTCTATATAGTATTTATTTAAATAAAACATTGGCTTTAGTTTCACGTCCGGAAGTTATAAGTAATGTTAATACTTTCTATGTATTACATTGTTACTAATGAAATACGATACGATATATTACAGTGATAGATCCCGCAACAACAATGTTTGTTGGGTGCACGAATTGGTCGGGTCGACCGGTGTAATACCACGCCCACACAGAAGATTGGCGTGAAGTGGAAACAATTCCGCGTTTCGTCTGATGAGTGTGGTACCGGAGGCCTAATTTTAGTCTTATTTCCCTTCCCATCCTTTCTTAATAGAAAAGGATGGGAAGGGGAAGTGGCTGCGGTGGAAGAGGTGACGCACAGGAAGGAGAAATATCCTCTTTCTGTGCGTCCCATTCTCCGTTAATGAAAGGTAGGCAACGCATTTGCGGATGTCTATGGGCAACGGTCGCCTCGCTATTGTGGCGAATCCATGTGGCCGTTTGCTCGTTTGCCACCTTTTGATATAAAAAAAAAAACGAAAACATAATTTGTCGTAAACCGTTTAACTTCTGCGCCTCACAGGTTATCAGTTCAACAGAAAAAGTTATAAGGATCGGAAACATAAAATAAAGTTAATGTCTTAAGTATTATCGAGCAAAATATCGGATCGGAAAAGCGAGGGTCATAAAGTTAACAATTATACTAAAACGTTTAATAGCTTAACGTACTAACGTAAAAAGAACGTGTACTTTTTTATTTATATTACGTATAAATAAAACTAGTAAACGTGCCATTTGACTTCCCTAAAATAGCGAAGTAACCGAAGCCTTTCATTGATGGAAGATGGGACGCGCAGTAGAATTTTTTTCTTTTGCAATGAATGTGGTATTAAAAAAATAAACGACACTATACTTGTTTTTTTAATATTTAGGAAAACATGATTCATATCATTTCTGAATGTTTTATATTTATCGTGATTATCTTGATGTAAGTATTGTCTATTTGTAAAATCTTTACAATGTTAGATTAGATTATCTGCAAGTATCAATCTAGTTATTAAGTACACGGGAAATAATGTATATTCACAAAAACATCAGTTCATTTAGAACAGAAAGCATCATAGATATTTTAGTCGGGTATCGTTTATACAGTCGGATTTATCAGAGGAGGGGAAATATTGTCTTTGGTAAACCTAACGGGTGTTACCATAAAAATCTTAGACGGTGTTTCAAATACATTTTAGCTTAAACACACGTCAACCTTTGACAATTTAAATTTGTTGTGGGAGCGCACTCGCATAAGATAAAACCAAGCGACAATAAACCATGTCCTAGCACAAGCTTCGAGCTTATTTGGAATGGTTACAACAAATGTGTACAAAAATATTATTGTAACTTTTTGATTATATGTGTAAAGTGTAACTGATGTGTAAAATTGTGTGTTAATACAATAAATTATTATTATTATTATAACAATTAATAGTAATTGAAACGTTATTATGCGATGTATATTTATCCGACGTTCTTACGGTGAAGGAAAAACATCGTGATGCAACCTGCACATATCTGTGAAGAAATTCAATGATATGTGTAAAGTCCACCCGCACTTGGCCAGCGTGGTTGACTATGGCCTAGTCACCCCTAACTTGGGGTAGGCTCCGAGCCCCTCGGTGGGGACGTAGAGTGAGCTGATGATGATAATGATTAAACATTATTATGCGTAGGCGAAATGCGATCTTTAGCAATAAATAATGAAGTAAATCGAAAATAATGTGGTGATACATATTTATATTGAAACAATGTCAATCAGCTGACGTCAAGAATATCAATTAGCGGTGGTCAAAGGGTTAAAACACGTGTTTAATTAAACAGTATTTTTTGAAGTAATCTTGATTCTTACTAATATTATAAATGAGAATGTTTGGATGAGTGGATGGATATTTGTTTGAATTTATCTCCGGAACGGCTCAATGGATCTCGATGAAATTTGGCATAAATGTAGAACATAGTCTGCAAGGACATATAGGCTACTTGGTCCTTTTTTTAAATTCCGTGCGAATGAACTCGCGGTCGACAGCTAATACAGAATATGTTTTATAAGACATTGACATTGGAACACACCGAAGCATACACCGAAAACGAACCATGTTTAATTTAATATCAATCTATTATTTTACTAAGTTAAATGTAATGTTCTGTAAATTATTTAATTTTAATTACAATGTTTATATTTTAAATGTGAATAGAACAATGGGAATGTCGTTTGTAATGTCTTTGTACTGTATTGTATACATTCTAATAAACTGGAATTTCCGTCTTTAGATCCGGTATTGAATACGTTTGTAGTAACTTTCATAGTAATATTATAAATGCGAATGTTTAGATGGATGGATGTTTGTTTGAAGGTATCTCCGGAACGGTTCAACGGATCTTGATGAAATTTGGCATAGATGTAGAACATAGTCTGGAATAACACATAGGCTATTTTTTTAATTCCGCGCGGACGGAGTTGCGTACGACAGCTTTTCTGTGTACTTGATAAAAAAATGCCAATGATCGTTCTATTGCTAAAGTGTTGTGGAATGGTCTGTCCTCGGCGGTCTTTCCAAACCGACTACTACTTAGGGTACTTCAAGATGCGAGCGTATCATAATCTCAAAAGCCGGCAATGCATCTGCGATTCCTCTTGTATTCCAGATGTCCATTGGCGGAACACCAAGGTGGGTGTTCCCGCTGCTCGTTTGCCCCCTTCCTTTATAAAAAAAGCAGTTTCACATTTTATCTCTTTTTAATGACTTCCAATCATTCTGTACCGTTAGCAGAATATAGTTTTTCTTTTTTGTGATATTTATAGTGTGATCGGAATCACGGTGCCTTCTATTAGTCAAATAAAAAAAATTAAGTTTGAACATTATGAACAAACAAATATATCATACTAGCTGTGCCCGCGACTTCGTCCGCGTAAAATTCTGTCTTCGGATAGAATTTTTTTAGGCTAATTATTTTACTTAACCGACGTGCTATGATTTGATGTATGGATGTAGAAGAACATAGAGAGAGGTGTGCCAGGACCTTGGCGCGGTCTAAAATATTCCCAAACAAAATTTCATCCCCTATTTTTATTTAGCATCCTTGAAAGTAATATTTTTTCAAACGTTGAATTTCATATTTATTTATATCAAATTAGCAGCCACAAAAATAAGTTTTAAACTTGTAACTGTAAAAATGACGATACTTCCATACAACCACGCCCACTTTCAACCCCTTACAACCCCTTTTTCGGGTTAAAATGTACCCTACGTCTTTCCTTAGGCTCTAGACTAAATATTGGTAAGGGTAACAGCAAAGCATACTAAACAAAACATTCACCAAAACCGAATATATTGACAAACAAAATTTCATCCCCTATTGTTATTTAGCACCCTTGGGGGTAAAATTTTTACAAAAATTTAATTTCATTTTTATCTTTATCAAATTAGCAGCCTTGAAAATAAGTTTCAATCTTCTACCTGTAAAAATGACGATAATTCCATACAAACTTTCACCCCCACTTTAAACCCCTTACAACCCCTTTTTCGCGTTAAAATGTAGCCTATGTCCATCCTCAGGCTCTAGACTATCTGTGTACAAAATTTCATTTAAATCGGTTCAGTAGTTTTTGCGTGAAAGCGAGACAGACAGACAGAGTTACTTTCGCATTTATAATATTAGTAAGGATTAGTAAGGATTTGTAATTTTCAGTATGGACAACCAGGATATAAGGTTAGTCCACACGATTTTTACCGACACTGTTTCGCAAACAGTACATAATAAATGTCTCGATACGAAATTCCAAACAGTTGTTTTTAATAGTATGTTAGGCGGATATAATGATATATTGTAACCGCATAACGCCCATACGAGAGTGACATTGACATAGTTACAATTACGAGCCCGTGAGAAACTGTTATCACAAGTGAATGGCCCAAATCTAAGTGGTACAATTACCCGGTTGGGTTTTTAGTAACATTCGCACAATAGTTTTAAGAGATAGATAAGAGAAAAATAGGTTCTTAGAAATATGATGAAGGTTAAAGACCAAAACAACTATTTCCAGTGTGAATCAACACTTGAATCTGGATATAGTCTGTAATATATGCATTTGTTCCCAGACCCAAGTGTGCGGACCCACTTTTCACGCATCGTCGCGGGTCGACGGTGGCGTATGTTATGTTTTGTTAATTTAAACTTTATCACTATTGTTGTACATTATGTCTATGTATGTTGTGGTAGATTTGATAGCTCAGCATAACTAGTGTAGAAAAAAAAATTAAAGTATATTTAAGTATGTACATATGCGGAGATGTCTCTGTTAAATTACACTTTTACCTTCTTAATTAGTATAAATTCTATGGTATCGTAGATTGTTAACAATGTAATCCTGATTCGCGTCAAAAGGTATCGTGACAGGTGACAAGTTGTAAATATATGCCGTTTTGATGTTGTACATAATAGGTCGTTCGGAAAGTCATTTCGTTTTTTCTCGACTTAGGATTCTTGTATTTTCGACGAAAATGCTGATAAAGGCATTATTACACATAAAATTAAACGTAGAAAATAGAAATAAAAACGAAATAACTTTCCAAACAACCCAATACTTTGTATTGTGTGACGACAAATGCGGTAGGTTATATGTGCCGTTTCAGGGAGCAGGGCGGCGCTATGGAGCCGACGACGAGCCGCAACGCCAGCACAGGTCAGGTCAGCCGCTGGGCCTCGCTGCGAGTTCGGTAAGTTCATGCCGCGAATATATTTTACTGACTGTTGAAAAGAAACTGGTGTGCAATACAATCTAGTATACGTTCTAAGTTATTCATAAATAGTTAATTTTTTAAATAAACCGGTGGGCGTAAGTCTAACTAAATTATGAAAGCTTACTAGCGCCCCCCTGTCAACGTCAAAAAGGTCCTGAAGAAGAAGGTCTATATCTAAGTAGGTTTTATATGTATTCTAACAGAACCAACAGCAGCAGCGCCTCTTTTTTCAGATAACCTTGTTTAACTATAGCAGTGTTGCCAAAGATTTCAGTTATAGACTGTATAATAAATTGACGTCATATTACGTTATTTTTGTTTTATGATTTGTGTGTGTGTTTACAGCGTGGCGGTGACGCTGCAGCAGTCTGTGGTGTTTGTGCTGCACAACACTGTAGGCTACCTGCTCATGCTGGCCGTCATGGTCTACAACGTGCATCTACTTCTCGCTGTCGTCTTCGGCATGATGCTGGGTAACATTTACCTCACTAATGTTGTTGTGTGATTATTTCAATGATGACATCAAAAAACTCATCTGTCTATCTGCAACTATCAAATATACTTTTTACTAAATTACGACGCGAAAGAAAAAAAAAGTTTTTTTTTTTTATATATATATTACAAAGTGGTATACGACAACGACAAGTGGCGACATGTATTCGCCGAAATGGCGAAGCGACCGTTGCCCGTAGACATTCGCAATTGTAGATGCGTTGCCTACCCTCAAATGACGAAGAAGGAGACGCACAAAAAGAGAATATTTAACCTTTCTATGCATCTCCTCCTCCATCAAATCCACCTTCCCTTCCCATCCTTTCCTTATAAGAAAAGGGTGGGAAGGGAAAGAGGACTAAATTTTTTAGCAATTGTTGTTTGTGTTCAGGTTACTTCCTGTTCGGCACTAAGCTGACGCGGCTGCAGATGCAGTGCTTCCGCACCAAGCGCGTCGTCATCTGCACCCCGGAGTGCGACGACACCGGTGAGTAACACACACACGCACACAAATATTATATGTGTTTTAGGTGAAAATGATTGTTGCTATAAAGCTATAGGATTCGACTTAAAGCATCTTCTTACTCTTATCAAAACAGTCCCACTATACTTTTTATAGTCCTTCATATCTGAGTTAACACGTCCAGTGCCATCGCTAGTGGCATGTAAAGTGTTAAAAGTTGTATTGGGTACGAGCAGCAGCGCTCGTTCCTCACAAAAAAGACTAACATTCGGTTTGCGTGGGCAAGAGCGATGCAAGCGGGAGAAGTGCAGCTGGGAGATGTGCGAGGGCAAGCTGTGCAAGGAGCTGGACGCGCTCGAGTTGCGTCACACGTACGCAGCGGTCGCAGTAGAGCCGCGCTCGCACAAGTACCACACAAAACCGGGATACTTACGTCATTTATCATTATTTTATTTTTCATTACCCATATTTTTCTTTATCATTCATTAGCAATATCATTTTTTATTTGTCTGAATCATTATCATACCATTATCCATGTATTGTAAGAGTTGAACTGCTAAACTAGCTTTTAAAGATTATTTCGCTTGTTGATTCTTTGGTTTCTTAGACCAAAATCCCTGTCTAAAACATGTTGTTTTAAAGAGATACTAGCTGTCGCCCTCGACTACCTCGTCTGCGCGTCATTAAAAAATGTAATAATTAGGCTATATGTTCTTCCAGACTATGTTCTTCACTTATGTCAAGTTTCATCAAGATCCGTTAAGCCGTTACATAGACAAACATCCATCCATCTTTCTATCCATTCATCTATCTAAATATTTGCATTTATAATTTTATATATAAGTAAGATGTTTTAAATAGAGATTTCGGTCTCAGAAACCAACTATTAATTAGGTAATTATAGATAGTATTGCCTTTATGTTTGATTTGTGTTTTGTAGGACATTTTTGGTATCACGTCAAGTATGTTTTTATTTTTAGTTCTGATGTATTAAAAAAGGCGAACTTATTTTTAATAATTATGTTAGAAGTAGTTACATATTTTAGTCTATGAAATTCTTACAAATGTTATTTTGTAGGCTGATTTTTACAATGGTACCATTTCAAATCAAATAACTACTTTGTGTAATTTGTGATTGTATTTATTACAAAGCACTGTCTCTTGGACTGTGTTTTAAAAACTACTTTTGGTCATATTTTTTGTTACATTTTGTTTTGAAGTTTGATGTTTTCGTTTTGCAACATTTAACATTTTTTTTTTCCATTTTTCAGCAGCTTTGTTTGTCGAACAACGATACGACGCACCAATAAATTCTTTACCGTCGGTCGAGTAGACGTGCAAGTTGTTAAATGACGGTCTTTTTATTTTCATTTTTTATCGTACTTAGACAATGTTGTTAATGTTCGTAGACATAGCAGAATTTAATAAACAACTAGATATTTTGACTGTACTCTTTAACGTAAACATTTGTTACAGCTGATAACACTACGCCACCTCTGTTAAACACATCAACAGATTCGGAAGCTGATTTCTTCATCTGCCGCACGCGCACCTGCATCCAGCCCTCACATTACTTCCCGGCGACCACTTCCCAAGACTCCTCCAACGAGCTGGCCAACGCGACATGCTACTACGGAGCCAAAAAGTGCCCCTCAAAAGTCGCCAGAGCTAAAAAGATTCACGCGATAGCGCAAACCCACTGCCATCATACAGAGAGCGAAAAAGAAGATAGTCCAAGCGTAGAAGATGTTCAGTTACTGAGAACTGAACGTCAGGGCTGCTGCAAAAAGAAACAGGAGCCGCCTCCAGAAGAGAAGTGCTGCAAGTCTAGTCAGAGCGAGACTGTCCCCGAGATGGGACATTCGTGCTGTCAGAAGACTGAGAGTCAGGAAGGGGAGGTGACGCGTGAGGACAGCCCCCACATCTCCTGCTGTCACGGACACAAGTCCAACACTGACAGTCAGGAACAGATTATGAACCAATAATACACTCCTGCTTTTGACTGATGCAATGAGGCTCAAAATTAGACAATAAAGACGTCTTAGAGATTAAAATTGATAAATAACACATATATTATGCCAAGAAGCCGAAAGTAATGAAATTTTAAAGTAAAATATGTCAGCGCAATGAAATGCGAGACTGCTTCATATATCTAGTCTGAAAAATTAGTTAAAACTCGGCGTATGAAATACAATAAAAAAAAAAACGCCCATCTAACAATGAAAAAACTGGCATTAATTTATATTTGTTTATTTCAGGAAATTATTTATCAAATTCGTGAAGAAAAAAATATTTTTATAGGTATTTTTGTGTGTGTTATTAGAAGTCGGGGATTGAGAACAAAGTTTTAAGTTATATAGAATTAGACATGGACATATCATAAAATGTTGTTTTAGTTTTCTAGTTTATGTTTGTATAGTTTTTTTATTTACTTTGCTCAAAATAAATACGTAAATCAATTCGTTTATGATTCGGTTATATCGGACCCGTTCGAAAAAAAGACATTTTTTATTTGCACCCTGAGACGTATAACTGTCCTTGGGTGGAATTTTTTTTTTTACTTTTAACGTAATTTTAATTTAACATGACAAAAAGCGTTAAATAATTTACCTTTTAGTTATATCGAAAAACATTCAATGTTTATTTTAATTTGTAATATTTTGGTTATTTATTGAAATTTTATGAAATATTTCGAATGAATAATCGAATATATGTTCTTATTTTGAATATTAAAGAATTTATTTTTATAATCTGTGCTTTTTTAGCTTAAAATTGTGTTGCCATGTGCCAAAAAAAATTGAAATTAACTTTTTATTTTTCCCTTGTATAGCATAGTTATATTGCAATAAATCGGTTATGACTTGTTTTTATATTAGTTTTATTTTACCATAAAATTATAAGTTACATAAATCACTAAGGGGCTATTTAAAAGACCATCGAATGACTCCAGGAATGAAGTTACTTGTGAATTGTGAAATAAAAAAAATGAAAATTCATCAATATCGTTTATTTTATAATAGAACGTTCAAATTAATAATCTTAAAAAATATCTTACAGTAAATTGTTTTGTTTGAAAATAATCACATGTTGCGGCGGGGGGGAGGGTGCGGGGGGGGGGGGTCTGCAGCTACTCTCGTACATTCTGAGATTCCATACTCTAATATTAACCGTAAAGGTGAATATACACTAGAGCATTTTCTCAAGAATTTCTATGTAATGTAACGTCTTAACGAATGATATAATACAGGTAAAAGCATGGTTTCCAAAGCACGTCTAGTTCGTGTAAGGGTCATACACAACAACATATAGAGCGGCTCGTTGTTTTGTTACAAGTAAATACTCTAGTCCAGTCTTTCCCAAAGTGGGCGGTAACGCCCCCTTGGGGGCGTTTGAAACCTAGGAGGGGGCAATAAGAGGCCCAAAAATGGGGGGCATTGAAATTAAAGTAATGAAATTGTGGTTTTTAAGTTTTAGGGCTGAATAAAAATTATGGGGCTCTGAAATATAATTGATTTTCAAAGGGGGCGGTGCAAGAAATAAGTTTGAAAATCACTGCTCTAGTCTATACCCACCTTAAATTATTAAATAGGCAATAATATTATATAACAATAGATTGTCATTTGAAATAAATACAATTTTAAGATAATCAGTGGTTAAAAGAACAAAAGAAGAATAGTATAAAAATAAAATGTAGTCTAAAATGTAGTAGTAAACAGTCAAAATGTGTAAGCAAGATGTGATAATTGTCACAATTTTCTTCTGCCATCAAAAGTAAATTATAACAATTTTGAGAAATTTTTCCACAAAAATACTGATAATTGTTGTATAGAATATAATTTTGACTATTATGATGAGTTTTATAATTTTATGCAATATCAAAGAAACACTTCAATTTACAGTATTTTGTATAAAACTGTGCATAAAAGTTAATTCACTAGATTCCCATTTATACCGCACCCCTAACTGCGAGGTCAATAATGTTAAAAAAAAACATGGCTGCTGTCAAAAATAACATTGTCTCGCCGAGGACAATATATAAAAGACAATAAAAATCTTAAATTAAACAATCTTACAACATACAAAGATTAAAAAAAGGGTTCAATCAACAAAACTGGAATGAAACAAAGAAAGTTAAAAAACGAATGCTTACGAATTTAATATGAACCACTGATCTGTATAAATGGACATCTATTTGCTTGAAAATTACGCTTTTACTACGTTCCGTCTTAAATGCTTCTGTTGTTATAACTGGCAGTTAATTCTATCTCTATTATTAGTTTGAATTCTCACCGCTACAAACCGCGACCGTCAGCGCCAAGATGGCGTAAATCAAATGGTCACAAATTACCACGTTTTATAGCCTATCCATTTATAAAGGTCAGTGATATGAGCGCTAAAGCTCGTCTAGTTTTACAATTACCGCTTTCAAAATTTCATTCCTTTATATTAATTTTATTCGCTAAATTAAAGCAACATTGGTTTTATTTCGTTTAAACAAATTATAAACAGGATACATACAAAATTGTAGCTTTAAAATGCAAATAACATTTATTGCACATCGCCATTTTTTAAAACACAAATTGCAAAACTGGCAACATTTAACAGTACGTCATATGTCACCATTTAAAAATCCTAACCTAAAAATATAAAGTTTACTGTTATTTCTTTCGTTAGAATTTAATTTAATTTTATAAAATAACATTAATATTGCGTTTTTATTTTTTTATAAATTTTTAGAAAAACAATGCTGCTTTATTTTAGCGAAGAAACTCTTACCCTCGAATCACAGACTGATACACTGGCTTTCGTAAAAAAATAAAATTAACCAAACTACAACAAACCTTATTTAACTATTTACTTTAACATTAGAGTGCAAAATGTATTCAATTTAATACTTAATATATCGATATAAATTAGTTTTTTTTTTTTTATAAATTAAATTAACTCCAATTTATATGAAGTATAAATACAATAAACATACAAAAAAATGTTTAGGCTCCAATTCACCAAAATTTATTTTGAACATATTTTTTTCCACAGTCCACAGATTAAACAAGATATTGATATTTTATTAACCAAAGACTAAAAAACTATCTACCAGTGTTTGAATTAAAGATAAGATAGTTTAAAAAGGTAATAAAAGGTCAATTTTTTTTGTGCATAACTATTTTTTTGTAATGAGGCGGAAACAGTTGTCTTCTAGTTCACTGTTTTTTATTAGTTATGTAATTAATATTAGTGTGGATTTATTTCTGTTTATAGTAACTAAATTTTTCATTTAAAAAATAAATTCGTTGCACGAATTGTTATTAAATATCACCGAATTAAAATATTTTTTAAATTAACAAACGATAAAGAAATAAAAACAAATAAATCAACTAATTTTGATGATGGTAGGTTTTTTTTAATGGAATTTTATTTTGCTCTTACGTTTGAAATTAAAAAAATTACATGAATGTAGAAATTCACAACAAATGTATCAAAATTGAATGATCAATATTTACTGTCGATCATTAAATTTTGTTTTTCCCTTACTAATGCAAAACAGAATCTGATTTACTATAACTTTAAAAACAAACATCAATTACTTTAAAAAAAAAAATCAAACCGTACACAAAAAGAGTTACATGTTTTAAGAGATATAACTCTTTCCGTCGTACAGAACTGCTTAGTGAGTCAACTCAAATGCGTACATTGCATTTGAGTTGGCACGTCGTTTTCCAGAGTACTTATGGTTAGACGTGCCAACTGAAGCGCTGTAGTGTGGTGACGTCACCTGTGGTGGGCGGGGCTTAGTGTTGTGGGCGTGTTCACGCTGTGAGTTGCCAGTAATGCTGGAGACGGTCAGCAGCGGGCAGAGCCATGCCCTGCGGCCGGATGAAATTCATCTCTATCGTCTTGAAACGCTTCTTTAGTTCAGCATCAAACATCTGTAAAACCAAAGAGTTACTTAAACTATTTATACTAATTTTAAGGCAGAGTATACATGTATAAATAAACTAGCTTTTACCCGCGACTCCGTCCGCAAGGTATAAAAAATAGAAAACGGGGTAAAAATTATCCTATGTCCGTTTCCTAGTTCTAAGCTACCTGCCCAACAATTTTCAGCTGAATCAGTTCGACCGATCTTGAATTGGGGGGAGGTTATGAAAAATAGATGTTGGCCGATTCTCAGACCTACTGAATATGCTCACAAAATTTCATGAGAATCGGTCAAGCCGTTTCGGAGGAGTACGGGAACGAAAACTGTGACACGAGAATTTTATATATTAGATAGATTTGGAAGTCAAATATGAACCCGTGACGCTATGGTGTGTGCAAGCATGTTACCTGTGCATCAGGTGGTGCGAGTATGGTGGGCGGGGCGCGCTGGTCAGCAGCAGCCAGCACGTCTGCAGCTGCGCGGGCGAGTGCGGGCGCCGCGTGCCGCCGCAGCGCGCTCACCTCCCACAGCGAGGAGCCCAGCGCGCGAGAACTCATCGCGCTCGTCTCCTCCATCACATACGGGTCACCCGACACTACGGATACATATTACAAACTAGCTATCGCCCGCGACTTCGTACGCGCGGAATTAAACAAAAAAATCTTAAATAGTAGCCTTTGTGCTTTTCCAGACTATGTTCTACATCTGTGAGAAATTTCATCAAGATCTGTTGAGCCATTCCGGAGAACCTACCTACAAGCAAACATCCATCTAAACATTCGCATTTATAATATTAGTAAGATTATCAACAATCAGAAAGGAAAGTAACAGTCAGTATATGAATTGACACAAATTTAACAGCGCTTTCTATAATAATGTCATATAACATTGTTAACTCACTGAGCGGTGGTGTGGGTGTGTCGTCACAGCAGATCATACGCTTGAGAGCGGGATGTCGCAGCAGCAGGTTGGCGAGCAGCTGCAGCAGCGCCAGCGCGTCCTCCGGCGCCGCCACCAGCGCCAGCCGGGACACGCGCTTCGCGAACGCCGCCACAAGACCCTCCGGCAAATGTCTGCCGAACACACAGACACACATGTTATGCACTACACATTAACAAGAGTCACTATCAAATCAAACATCACTCTTATATAGTACTAGCTATCGTCCGTGACACCGCACAAAATTAAAAAAAAAAACGTAATAAGTAGCCTATATGTTCTACATATATGTAAAATTTCATTGAGTTCCATTGAGCCGTTACGAAGATATTTTCAAACAAACATCCATACATCCATCCATCTAAACATTCGCATATATAATATTAAGTAAGATTCTTCAAACATATGCACAGATCACAATTTTAAGTGTCTTCTAGTGCTTCTTCAATTCTGAAGATTAGCGGCTAATTTGAAAAAACTTATTACGATTTAACTTAGCTGACTGTTATGGATACGAGAAAAATCATTGCGTTATACACAACTCATGGTCTACTGTCAAAAAGACCCAAGTGAAAAGGGACCCCAAGTAAGGTTACATCTGTTTAATTGTATCTTAAGAGATGTAACTCTTTTCATCACAATGGTGATAACCTACGTGGAGCTGAGGAATATATCTGCGAGATGTAGCAGACGGCGCTTATATCGTGTGGCGAACATCTCGGGCTCGAACATGGCGTAGAGGCGGTCGTAAAGGTCAGGGTAGGAGATATTGTGACGCCGCACCAGCTCCAGCACACCCTGCAGCGCCAGCATGCTGATCGGACCACCTGCACAGAACACCACATGCATACACAGAAAAAAATCTCTACAAATTTCAAAGAACTTTTTAATAACTTACAATTTTGAGAGTAATTTTTGTTAGCATCTAACAAGTATTTTTAATTTCGTCAAATTTTAAAAATTTCTAATCAATGCCCTCATACAAGATTCTTTATAACTTACTGGCTTTTACCCGCGACTCCGTCCGCGCGGAATAAAAAAATGCACACAAGATAAAAAAAGTTCCTATGTCTGTCTCCTAGTTCTAAGCTACCTGCCCACCAATTTTCAGCTAAATCAGTTCGACCAATCTTGAGTTATAAATAGTGTAACTAACACAACTTTCTTTTATATATATAGATATAGATTTAAAATCAAAGTACATACCCGCATCAAGACTATCACAAAGCATATCAGTGGCTAAATGTGGCTTAGCCAGCAGCGGCATGAGACGCTCCACCAGGAGCAGCAGGGCGCGGCGGTGTGCACGTGGCGACCCGCACAGTGACCACTGGCATGCGAAGCCCCAGCACCGGTTTGCATGACGCCGGCACACCATTGGATGGTATGCGAACTTTGGCTTGCCTAGCAAAAATGTACACAGACAAAAACTTAATAAAAAATTATATAAGTTTCCACCATTGTAAAAATTTAAAGGATTACAACATTATATAATTTAAGTTATGTCATTACCTATAGTACAAATATAAGACATTATAATCACCTTCAACAGCGCACAGTACTTTGTCCTCCTTCTCATCATCCCTTTCCTTGGCCTTGATCTTAGCCTCTGTGGGAATCTCAACCGCGAGAAGCTTGTCCAACAGCTCCAAGTAGTTCTGCATGTAGATTGATGATGGTGATCTAGAAAAAAACAAATTTCATCAACAATATTCAAAATATAATAGCCATCCTGAGTTTTTCATTTTTTTTTTAACAGATGAAAAATGTGTACGCAGCCACCTGGATTCGCCAAAATAGCGAAGCAACCAATGCTCATAGACAACTACGATTGGAGATGTGTATGACCTTTAAACAATGGCGAAGGGAATGCACAGTGATTGTTTCCCCTTCCTATGCATCCCCTCCATAAATCCACCTCCCCTTCCCATCCGAGGAAAGGATGGGAAGGGAAAGAAGACTATGATTAGGCTTTTATGATGTTATGTTGTTGTGAATTAATATTAATTTAATGAATAAAAATATTATGAGGATGATAAATTAATAACAAGATTACTTACTTCTTATAGCCAATGCTGGAGAGCACTTTGAGACCATACTGCTGCACATCTTTATACTCTGTGAACTCCTGGAAGCGTGCAATGAGTGCTGACATTGATATCTCTGAGTCCAAAAGCACAATGAATATATTCTGAAAATAAAAAATAAAAATAAAAATTATTGTACAGCTTTTAAGTACTCAAATTGAATGAAAAAAAAAATGTCAAAAACTTACCTTCAAACGCACAGATGGGAAGTAAAACCCATTAGTGGGTTCTAAAGGATATCTGCCCTCAGCCTGCAGCAGCTTGCAGGCAGTGACAAGAGCCTGCAGACGGGAGCTGAGGCGGCCGCGCCGCACGCATTCTAGACACCTCGCCAGCGCTGCCTCGTAACATTCCCGCAACCATCGTGTGTATTCCGCCTCAGGACTGTGGTCTAAGGTAAATTCAATTAAAATTTAATTACGAAAATAAGTCACACTTCATAATGTTATGTTATTTAAACCTTACGGTTACTTACGTTCGGTTCTATATCAAGACATGCAGATGTTGTATGTTGTTGGACAATGAATGTGTGTTGTCTAACACATATATTGTTTATATAAAATTAAAGATATATGGTAGTATTAAAGATATAGGGCAGTCATTTAATAGGAATAAGTCTGAGAGTAATACTAAATATCTAACAAAAACTATTGCACCATTGGTCAAATTAAAGTTGTCAATAAAACACTAACAATGTATATAGGTTTGTTCCCACTTTGCAAACCTATATTATGTAAAGTTGGTTAAAACAATACCGTAATAACAGTATGTAATACAAATCATTCGCAAGTCCGTCAACTTTTACATAAGGCAGTAATGTCACATGTTACAAAATGCGACTGCATTCAAATCGCAAAACAACAATTTCAGATAACACACATATGTTAGCATGTAATGACGTAAAGTCGCAAATATAGGCGTCACCGACGACTGCTATGCGCGCAAAATCAATATTATTAAGATCGACATAATTGTATAGTTGTTCAACATACCTATAGGTTTTAATGGGATGATTTCTTGTACCAAATCGCCTCTTTTCAGTAGTTCAGTAAATATCACTTCTATAGTAAGTAAAAGCGACGTGTAATTATCAGATTCGGCCTGAAATTTATCAAATTAAACAATTATGTAGAAAAGTAACCTAAGACATAAATTTTACAAAATTTATTCTCGCTATAAAACTTAGCATATACTTACATCAAACATTTGTAAGATATCAGCAACATTATTGGCATGTTTTCTAGAGTTCAAAAACTCGGTTGCTTTATTACGTAGCTGTGCTGATATCATTTTTGATAAATTTTGTTGTACTGCAGCCATTTTTGTATTGAAAAAGATTGATTTACAGACCAATTCATCTGACATTCAAAAAGTCATTTTATTTACACTCTGTGGCTTTGCGTTTCTATTAACACAGTTTTTAGAAGAATACTTTTTTTAACTCTCAATATTTTTTTTTCTTATGAACAAAAAAAAGAAAATAATGGTTTATTAATTAAAATTTGCTTCAAATAAAAATAACTCTTGACAAAAAAAAAATTGTGGAGCTTGAAACCGGGTATGTTCTTAATTCTATAGGTTATCTTTCAAACTTCGGCTGTCCGGCATCATAGGTTTCAATTGTTTTGGTCAACTTTGGTTAGAAATTATAATTTTTATAATATTGATTGTAAACTGATAATTTTTGCTAATTTCTACTAATAGAAAAATGGACGGAGACCTATATGATGAGTTTGGTAATTACATCGGACCTGACTTGGAATCAGATTCAGAAGACGAGCAGAGTGTTTATGGCCAGGATAATCGTGATGCTGACGAGGATGCAATGGATGAAGACGAGGAGGGTGATGCAGAACCTGAAGCTGCTCCAATGTCCGTGGTTTTACATGAAGATAAAAGGTTAAGTCGGTTCTATGGTTTTCATAATTTGTTGTACATATTGAATACATACGTAATGTTTTGCATGACGATGTTTGTAGATACTATCCACAAGCAGTGGAAGTGTACGGTCCAGACGTGGAGACAGTGGTCCAAGAAGAGGATACACAAGCTTTGGACAAGCCTCTAGTAGAACCAGTGAAGCAGAAAAAGTTTCAAGTGCAAGAACAGCAGTTGCCAGAGACCACATATGATATGGAGTACATGGCAGATATGCTGGATAACACTAATTTAATGAGAAATATCACTTTGATGGGGCACTTGCACAATGGTACAGTAGAAATTATGTTAACTTTAATCTATGAAACTTAATGTTGAAAACCTTACAGTAGGTAAGTAGTACCTGTAATATTTGTTAACCTCTTCTTTGTGTTTTTTCAGGCAAGACATCATTTGTAGATTGTTTAATAAGACAGACACACCCTGGCACAGTAAATAATGAAACAACAATACCCATGAGGTATACAGATACATTGTTTGTGGAACAAGAGAGAGGTGTGTCTATCAAGTCTATGCCTGTCACACTCTTGCTCAAGAACATCAAGGGCAAGTCACATCTACTGAACATAATGGATACACCAGGACATGTGAACTTTAGTGATGAGGTTACTGCTGCATTAAGAATATCAGATGGTGAGTAATTACACAAGAATTCATTACATTAAATATAATTACTAAGAGAAGTTCTATTTACCGTTTCAAGATCATGTATGTGTTCTTGTATTCTTCAATATGTATTCTTATATGATCATGTATTCTTCAATAGGTTTGTTGAAAATTCAGCAAATATATTGTTTATTTTTACGTTACCAAGACAAATTACGGTGTAATTGTTATTAACAGAAATGTCTTATCTATATATATAAAAGAAAGTCGTGGTAGTTACACTATTTATAACTCAAAAACGACTTAATCGATTTGACTGAAAATTGGTGGGCAGGTAGCTTAGAACCAGGAAACGGACATAGGATCATTTTAACCCCGTTTTCTATTTTTTTATTCCGCGCGGACGGAGTCGCGGGTAAAAGCTAGTTAAATATAATTACTAAGAGAATTTCTATTTACTGTCCCAAGATCATGTATATATTCTTGTATTCTTCAATATGTATTCTTATATGATCATGTATTCTTCAATAGATTTGTTGAAAATTCAGCAAATATATTGTTTATTTTAACGTTACAAAGACAAATTACGGTGTAATTGTTATTAACAGAAATGTTTAATTATATTTTATAGGAGCTGTACTATTTGTTGATGCTGCTGAGGGTATAATGTTAAACACAGAACGTCTCCTGCGACATGCAGTGCAAGAACGAGTGCCACTCACGATATGCATTAATAAAATTGACCGTCTCATACTTGAGCTGAAGTTACCACCTGCGGATGCTTACTACAAGTTACGTCATATTATTGATGAGTTGAACTCATTGGTGGAGACCAACCAGCCACAGGATAACCCTGATGAACCCCCAACCATATTCTCACCGCTATTAGGTAAAATTGTTTTGTTGATATAATCCTCTTTGCTCTTACCTAGCTAATAAGTTACTAGTAAAGTGTTGTAGACTTAACCCAACCTAACTCACTTTCTCACATAAATTCTTAGTAGCATTGAATGTGTTATTGAAATAACATTATCTCCCTCTTTTTAGGCAATGTATGCTTTGCATCATCTTTATATGATGTATGCTTTACTCTGGAATCATTTGCGGCGATGTACGCCTCCGCGCATGTGACCAGCGGACTGCGTGCATCAGATATGGCGGCCTGGCTGTGGGGCGATGTTTACTTTAATGCCAAGACAAGGCGCTTCACTAAGAAGTCACCGCATGCCTCTGCGCAACGAAGCTTTGTTGAGTTTATATTGGAGCCGTTGTATAAAATATTTGCACAGGTATGAAAAACTTAAATCTTGATTGATTATTTTTTTTTTTGTTATATTAATAGCTTTTTGATTATGTAGAATTTTTAATTCTCATAAAAATGTTTACTTCAGGTGGTTGGTGATGTGGATGACACATTGCCAGCAGTTCTTGCCGAGTTGGGTATTAAGTTAACGAAACAAGAAGCAAAACTCAACATCCGTCCGTTACTCAGGCTTGTCTGCAGCCGTTTCTTTGGTGATTTTAGGTAAGATATAAAAAAAAAAACATGTGACCAAGAATGTATTAATGAAGTTTGTTAGTTTTGTAGGTCTATGAAGTTACAATACGGGTTCTATGTTCTTATTCTTGACATAGTGTGTGATACTTGTAGTGGTTTCGTGGAGATGGTGTGCCGGCACATTCCTTCCCCGCTGGACGCGGCGGAGCGCAAGGTGGCGCATTGTTACCGCGGGGGCGAGGGCGCGCTGCGAGACTCTATGCTCGGCTGTGATCAGAGCGGGCCACTTGTCGCCCACACCACCAAGATGTATCCCACCGATGATTGCACATTCTTCTTGGTTAGTATGTCATGTCAGTTGCTTAAATGTGTCAAATAATGTAAAATTAGGTTATTTTTTTTTTCATTTTACAATAGTCCTGACGATAACTAGTGAAATAATATAGTTTTGTTTTTTATATTTTCTTGGTGTTATTGGTGGACTTGGCTTAATTTGTGTTGTGTGTAGGTGTTAGCGCGCATAATGTCGGGTACGCTGTACGCGGGTCAGGCGGTGCGCGTCCTGGGCGAGAACTACAGCGCCCAGGATGAGGAGGACTCGCGTCTCATGAACGTTGGCCGGTTGTGGATATACGAGGCCAGGTACAAGGTCAGTCGCAAATTTTCACTTAGCTATAGATGCCACACCGAGGCAGTTGTAGATGCCTGTTAGAGGCAAATATTAGGTGTTACATTTGAATATTATGAACAAAGGTGGAACTGAACCGTGTGCCGGCGGGGTGCTGGGCGCTGATCGAAGGTATCGACCAGCCGATAGTGAAGACATGTACGCTGGTGGCCGCCGAGGAGACGGAGACGCTGCACACATTCCGCCCGCTGCGCTTCAACACGCACGCCGTCGTCAAGATCGCTGTTGAGCCGGTCAATCCCTCGGAACTGCCCAAGATGTTGGACGGACTGAGGAAGGTAATGATAGAAGTTGTTTTAAAACATTCAAAATGTCTAAGTCTCATACTTTATCCATACCTATAAAGTGTAACAGTGGTAGACGCCAACAACAACAACATCAGTTGCACGAATTGGCTTCGCCCGGTGAAATACCACGACCACACAGAAGACAGGAGTCAAGTTGAAGTAATTCTGCGTACAGTCTGATGAGTGTGGTGCTTGGTAATTTTAGTCCTCTTTCCCTTCCCACCCTTTTCTTATAAGGAAAGGATGAGAAGGGGTGAATTTGATGGGGGAGGAGATGCATAGGAAGGTTAAATATTCTCTTTTTGTGCGTCTCCTCCTTCGTTGATTGGGAGTAGGCAACGCATCTGCAATTGCGAATGTTTATGGTCAGAGGTCGCTTCGCCATTTCGGCGAATTCATGTTGCCGCTTGCTCGTTTGCCACCTGAGAATGCCCGTATGTGATGCTGATGATGATTTACTTCAGGTGAACAAGTCTTACCCGCTGCTGTCGACGCGTGTGGAGGAGAGCGGCGAGCACGTGGTGCTGGGCACCGGAGAGCTCTACCTCGACTGTGTTATGCACGACCTGCGGAATATGTACTCAGAGATTGATATTAAAGGTGAGTGCAGTTTTACATCATTCTCATGAAAAACCTCAAGCTGGTGAAATCTTACTAATATTATAAACTAGATTTTGCCCGCGACTCCGTCCGCGCGGAATAACAAATTGAAAACAGGGTAAAAATTATCCTATGTCCGTTTCCTGGTTCTAAGCTACCTGCCCACCAATTTTCAGTCAAATCGATTCAGCCGTTCTTGAGTTATAAATAGTGTAACTAACACGACTTTCTTTTATATATATAGATGGATATATGGATGGATGAATGAATGGATGTTTGTTAGAAGGTATTTCCAAAATGGCTTAGACGTAGAACATAGTCTGGAAGAACACATAAGTTACTAATTAAGTTTTTTTTCTTTCGTTCCGTATATTTTCGAAAATCATATTTAATTGCATTACACAAATTTGTAATTTGGTTTACACAATGTGTAATGTCACTTTATATAATCATTTTTATCATCATCAGCTCACTATACGTCCCCACCGAGGGGCTCGGAACCTACCCCAAGTTAGGGGTGACAGGCCATAGTCAACCACGCTGGCACAGTGCGGGTTGGTTCATCATTTTTATACAGTCTTATAATGTTTATTTTATTCTGTACAGTCGCTGACCCTGTGGTATCGTTCTGTGAGACTGTGGTAGAGACATCGTCACTGAAATGCTTCGCTGAAACACCCAACAAGCGTAACAAGCTGACGATGATCGCGGAGCCGCTGGAGCGCGGACTGGCTGAAGACATCGAGGCGGGTGCTGTCTGTGTCACCTGGGATCGCAAGCGTCTCGGGGAGTTCTTCCAGAACAAGTCTGTACACATTACACAGCATTGTAAAATTTTACACAACATTGCAAATTTTACACAACATTTCAAATTTTGCACAACATTGTAAAATTTTACACAACATTGCAAATTTTAAACGACATTACAAATTTTACACAACATTTTAAAATTTTACACAACATTGCAAATTTTACACAACATTGTAAAATTTTACACAACATTGCAAATTTTATATTGAAGTGAAATGAAAAATTAGTAATTTGTGTGTCTGTACGAATGACATTTTTAGATATGACTGGGATCTGTTAGCTGCGCGTTCTATCTGGGCTTTCGGGCCTGATGCAACGGGGCCAAACATTCTGGTGGATGACACACTGCCATCAGAGGTTGACAAACATCTGCTCGCCTCCGTCAAGGACTCTATCGTACAAGGTAATTTTGTCTTATCTATATATATAAAAGAAAGTCGTGTTAATTACACTATTTATAGCTCAAGAACGGCTGAATCGATTTGACTGAAAATTGGTGGGCAGGTAGCTTAGAACCAGGAAACGGACATAGGATAATTTTTACCCCGTTTTCTATTTTTTATTCCGCGCGGACGGAGTCGCGGGTAAAAGCTAGTTTATTTTAAAAATCAAACTAATTAAAATTGATTTGTTACATATGTAAGTCTTATCACTGATTACCAGGTTTCCAATGGGGTACGCGTGAGGGTCCGTTGTGCGAGGAACCCATTCGTAACGTCAAGTTCAAGATCCTGGACGCGGTGATCGCTCAAGAGCCGCTGCATCGAGGCGGCGGACAGATTATACCTACAGCTAGACGAGTACGTTTATATACACATAACATACGCTATATTTTGATCATTGTATTTGTTTTTAGTTTATAAGTTTCGTTTGGTATCCAGGTGGCGTATTCAGCGTTCCTGATGGCGACGCCGCGACTCATGGAGCCCTACCTGTTTGTGGAGGTACAGGCGCCTGCCGACTGCGTATCCGCTGTGTACACCGTTCTTGCTAAACGAAGAGGTACAATACATTCAAAGCAAACTCACATTTTTTGCCTCTATTTTATCATTCTTGTTAAAACATTGATTGTAATCTTTGATTAAAAAAAATGTTGTCTTTGGTCAGGTCACGTGACGCAAGATGCGCCAGTGCCCGGCTCGCCGCTGTACACTATTAAGGCGTTCGTGCCCGCCATAGACTCGTTCGGTTTCGAAACTGACTTGCGCACGCACACACAGGGCCAGGCCTTCTGTCTACAAACATTCCACCATTGGCAGATCGTACCCGGCGACCCGCTAGATAAGAGCATCGTTATCAGGTAACTATTTGTTTTTATTATAGTCTGTATCAGAAAAAGAAACAAAAACCTAAAAATACTTTTTTCCATAATGACGATTATTTAGTGTTCTTGAAATTTTAATTCTGTATTGACCATAGTTTTTGTTTTTATTGACATAAAAAACTTTTTTCTTAAATGTTTCTTTGTGTGTAGACCGCTAGAACCGCAACCAGCGACGCATTTGGCCCGTGAGTTCATGATCAAGACGAGGAGACGTAAGGGTCTTAGCGAGGACGTCTCGATCAACAAGTTCTTTGACGACCCCATGTTGCTTGAGCTCGCCAGACAAGATGTACAACTCAATTAGAATTCCGTATTTACATTTTGTGCTTTATATTTTAAAATAGTAATAAATTGTCTTAAGAAAATTTTCTTTTTCTCAACTACTACTTCTGTCCTTTTAATCATTGATTGCTGTAGCTTGTATAAAGCTTTTGTGAGAGAGTTTAAATTATAAAGATAATTTACTTAATTTATTCGGTATTTGTAATCTCTGCCGACCGCTTCGGGTGTGATTATTCCAATCTGAGTCTATAGTGTTAAAAACTTCCTGCTGTTCCAGGTTCCAATGTACAGAAGTCCTTTTTTAGTCTTTGTAATTCGTTCTCAAATGCGTCACTGTGTTAATCTTTGATGCGTTATGTCAATGTCAAATATCCAGAAATAAAAAAGCAGAACGATTTTCTGTCATTTTCTAAAAATTCTTACAACGGAGAAGTGTGCCAGTGTTGGTCAATTATTGAATTAAGTATTTAATAATATATATAAAAATATAGTTTTTAAAGTTTTAAGAAACAACTTGTCCATCTGATAACAGTATATATTAGGCATAAAATTGGGAAAATATTACGATGGAGCTGGATGAAAATGTGGGCGCAAATGGTGATCGTTTCGTTCACCGCTTGAAAGAGTTGTCAGCTGATGAAAAACAAAACTTAGAAAATCAAAATTCACGAATCGTCCCTGAAATTAAAGCAGTGAAATTAGAGAAAGATGCTAAACGTCACTGGGATATTTTTTATAAAAGAAACGAAACAAAATTCTTCCGAGACCGGCATTGGACAACACGTGAGTTTCAGGAACTTATTAACTTTGATTCTGATGAGCGTATTACATATTTAGAACTTGGCTGTGGTGTTGGAAATATGGTATTTCCACTTATTGAAGAAGGGTTTTCGAACTTTTACTTCTATGCATGTGATTTCTCCCCACGTGCTGTAGAGTTTGTTAAACAAAATAAGTTGTATGACGAAAGCAGGATTAAAGCATTTTGTGCCGATTTAACTACGAATGATTTATTTGACAACGTGACCGAGAACAGCATTGATATTGCGAGTCTTATTTTTGTATTATCGGCCATTCATCCCGAGAAATGGAGGCACGTTGCAAATGTAGCGTTTAGGGCGTTACGTCCAGGAGGCGTGCTATTATTCAGAGATTATGGTAGATACGACATGGCTCAGCTTCGCTTCAAACCTGGCCATAAGATATCTGATAATTTTTATATGCGGCAAGATGGTACAAGGTAAATATATTGTTTTCGGTTAGATTCTTTCATTGCTCCATTATTCACACGATGTTATCATCACAATATTACATTGATAAACTTCCATCTTAATTATAGTGTTTATTTCAGGAGCTATTACTTCACGGAAGAGGAGCTTTCTGAATTATTCACTGAGGCAGGCTTTGAAATTATCATGAACACATATGTTCAACGGAGAACTGTTAACTTCAAAGAAGGCATTGATGTGCCTCGCATATTTGTCCAAGGAAAATATAAGAAACCAACAAAAGGTCAGATTATATTTACAAGTACACATAATTTATTGATTGTCAATTTTTTTATTAAATGATGAAAAGTGCTAACCATTGATATAATAATGATTTTGCATGTATATTAGCTCTATCTGAATTATATTTGTATTAGCTTTAATTTATATATTTACTTTGTAACAAAATTCAAATTTCAGTCTCGTTTGTTGCAGGATGAACATTTATGAGCATGCAAAGTAACTGGAAGTAAGTATCAACACCTGCATTCCATTATTTAGTTAATAAAAATTATGTTTAGTGAAATTTCTTGTGTGAGCCGTCATAAAGTTTTGCATAGCTCTACATACAAATACTAAACACGGTTTTACTCATGATGACAGCGCAGTGCAGCTGAACTTTTACCTCACAATAGGTGTTTTTATTAGCTTAGGGTTTTTCCAAATTTTTAATATTCCTGTAAGTTGGTAATAGTAACTTTAGGTAACTTTTGTAATAATTATTTTGTAGAATAGGGCCACTAATTGTGAGGGTTGATGCCATACTTTGCTATTCAGCAATCTGAACAATCTTTTATATGTTTTAATTTTTTTTATATATATTGTATTACTTAAGAATATTATTTTTTTGTTACAGATCATCCAGCTTGATAAAACAATTCTTTGTGGTAAGCATTTTGATACCTATCTATATATATAAAAGAAAGTCGTGTTAGTTACACTATTTATAACTCAAGAACGGCTGAATCAATTTGACTGAAAATTGGTGGGCAGGTAGCTTAGAACCAGGAAACGGACATAGGATAATTTTTACCCCGTTTTCTATTTTTTATTCCGCGCGGACGGAATCGCGGGTAAAAGCTAGTTGTCTATAAAAATGAGACAAAACTTTATTTAGTTTTTGTTTTTATTATCAAGCATAGAAATGTTAGAACATGATTGGATTTAATAGTTGTTTAAGAGTGAGAGGTTCCGCACAAATCGCCCAATGGATTGTTCCTTTCTTGATCTTTCAACCACAGAAAAGACAGACATGAAGTTGGTGTAATTGTTATTCTTAACCATGAATGAAATGTGATTTAAAATTGCATTGTTTAAATATTTTTTTTATTTCAATTGTATTTTTGTTTTGTTACATGATGATTTCATAGTTCATCTGATTGCTATGATGCATTACTGTTATGTCTTTCGCTCCTATCTGACTGAATTATTAATTGAAGATATTTAATTACTCTAGGAATATATTGAAATTCAATGTTTTTGTTTTAGGACCCTAATTATTTAGAATTTCACATCTGGATATTGGATTATGTAAGTTATTTTTTATATATATAATCATGTCAAATATATATTTTTTTTATTTTACGTTCTAGAAAATATAACAGTCTAGTTATTAATTTTTTTTTTTAATGATGATAACATAGTTCATCTGATTGCTATGATGCATTACTATTATGTCTTTCGCTCCTATCTGATTCAAATTAAAAAAAAAAACATTTTTGCTATTATAATCTGTCTGTTTCTTCAAGTGTTTTTTTTAATTGCAGGTTTAAAAATGACATTGTTCCATAGAATGCTGCCTAAATTATAAATGCAGGTGAGGATCTATGGTTTATGTTTTTTTTTAATTATGAATTTTTCATAGTTACATTTAACCATATATTTATTTATCTATATATATAAAAGAAAGTCGTGTTAGTTACACTATTTATAACTCAAAAACGGCTGAATCAATTTGACTGAAAATTGGTGAGCAGGTAGCTTAGAACCAGGAAAAAGACATAGGATAATTTTAACCCTGTTATCTATTTTTTTCCGCGCGGTAAAAACTAGTAATTAATATTTTATAATCAGTTACATTTAACCATATATTTATTATCAAATGTAGGCTATTTAAATGATGATTTCAGATAGGGACATCTGATTATAATGCTGTTAATATAACTATCTATACTGATTTCTTACGAATACGTATAATTTGTAAAGATTTCTATTGCATTTCTAAATGGCTGTTTTAAAATTTCAGTTGGTGGTAAAACTTATTCAATTCAATTATTCTACAAACATGGCTATTTAAGGTGAGTTATTCTTACATATATTACTAAAAGTTGGGTTAAAATAAAAAAAATATATCTAGTTGTCTAGTTAATCAAATTGTATTTTAAATGATGACTCCTGATAGGGACATCTGAACAATTATGCTGTTAAAATAACTATCCTCACTGATTAATTAATTTATTTGTAACAAATTAACATATTTAATATAAATTATATTTAAAAATATTGCTATTCTTTGTTTCAGATATGTTTGTCGGCAATATTTCTTGAAGGTATGTAATATTTTTTATAATTAATATGAACACATTATATTTCACTATGATTTATTAATATTTAAATGATGACTGCATAGTTCACCTGAATATTTTTGATGAACAATACTTTAACGGTTTCCGCTGTCTGATTATATTTTACATAATCAATTAATAATATGTAATTGTTTTTGTATTATATATTTATTTCGTATTGTTACAGACTAAAAAATGACAAAGCAGCCGTTCTTTAGTTCGCACAGATTATACGCTTACATATAGAACAATGTTAAGAACAAAAGCCTGTAGGTGGAAGAGTATGTAAGTTTTTTTTATATTAAGACTTATTAGTAATTTTTTTAAATTAAATTAACAAATAAAATGATGACTTGACCATCAGGTCTCCCTCAACAGAGCGAACCCAATAAACCATGTTGACCAACCTAACGCGTCTGATTATATATATTATAGTTGATAAGAGTTTATACAATTTCTGCTTTCTATAAATATATTTAATTTCCAGGATTTGGATACATTGAAGTGACCATTGATGCCTTAATTCTAATTGTAAGTAATGTTTTGTGTCAGTATTTTCAACTTCAAACTTAAATTACATAAATCTTAACAAGTGTGGATGTGTTTAAGTTTAAAAATAGTATGACCATTGTAGTACTGAACATCGACCTTAAAGATGGCTTTAAAATTATTTTTAATAGAATTGAAACTAATAAAATGATGACTTGACCATCAGGTCTCCCTCAACAGAGAGAACCCAATAAACCCTGTTGACAAACCTTACGCGTCTGATTATATTTACAGCCAAATAAAAACTTTAGTTACTCAAGTTACAAATTACTAACTGAACTTTTTTTTTTCAGGTATGCTTGAAAAATAGAGAATAAACAAAGACATTTATGAATTATTATTGTAAGTACTCATATATTTTGGTTTTTAAAACATTTTATATAAGAGCAAGAAGGTTTAATCTAGTTACTACAGCAAAAAGCAATTATACATGAATTTCATTGTTTAACATATATAGTAAACTAGCTTTCGTCCGCACGGAATTTAAAAAAAATAAGGAGCCGTGTGTTTTTCCAGACTATTCTGCATATATGCCCAATTTCATCAAGATCCGTTGAGGCGTTTTGGAGATACCTTCAAACAAACATCCATCCATCCATCCTTCCATCCATCCATCCAAACATTCCCATTTATAATATTAGTAAGATGTACTGACAATTGACTATATATGTAACTTAAAAGTAATTTTAAAAATTTATTGTAAATTTATAAAATGATGACTTGACCATCAGGTCTCCCTCAACAGAGAGAACCCAATAAACCCTGTTGACCAACATAACACGTCTGATTATATTTATCACATTGATTAAATTTTTTATGTAAATATGCAGGTAACAAAAATTGTATTTTGTATTTTCAGGTTATGTTTGGATACAAGGAAAGAAATGCGAGATTTTTTTTACAATTCTTGTAAGTGTTAAGTTAATAATGATCGAAATTTCTTTTTGATTTGTATAACGTAAATGATGACTTGACCATCAGGTCTCCCTCAACAGAGAGAACCCAATAAACCATGTTGACCAACATAACGCGTCTGATTTGTGTTAATTTAAAAACTTATACTAATTCTGTTATTACAACTTTTTAACTTTAACTTCGTTTTTACAGGTGTATTATCTCAACTATTCCAGATTGCGATTACGTAAAATATTTTGGATTCACTTAACTTGTAAGTATATAAATAGAAATGATAACTTTAACAAAGCTTGTCTTTGATTTTAAATTCTTTACATTTTTATAAATTCTGTCCGTCATCTTGAGAGTGCAAGAGTTGTCCAATTTCTGGATTATATTTTTGTAAACATTTAACCCTTCGCAATCTAGTCTAGTATTATAAAATCTTAGTTTATTCTGAAGGCTTTGTCTGCGATCCTATGAGAATGCACTAACACTGTGCATGCTCTGTAAGTCAGACAGAGATCACAGTGGTTTAAACTGCCTGGGACATTACTATCATGTCTTCGGTTATATGAACTCACTACAAAATTAAAATATTTGATATATAGTTTTTGTAAGATAAAAAAGTAAGTATATTTTTAAATATAAGTAAATGTTATGAAAAATAAACATTGTTACAGAATTGCTGGTTATAAATGAAATGGAAACCCAGAAAGAACCACACTATGTCCAAGAAGCATACTCGGATTTGATGAAAATAAAATACAGCAATGTTAACATGAACTTCATTTTTGTCATTAATTTTGTCCTTTCAAATATAAAAAGAACTTAATTTGATTGTTTTATTTTTACAATCTTACGAATATTATAAACGCGAATTAGATGGATGGATGTTTGCTAGAAGGATTCTCCAGAACGTCTCGACCTATCTCACTGAAATTTGGTATTGATGTAAAACCGAATGGAAAAGCACATAGGCTACTAATTATTTTTTTGTTTCTGCGCGTACGGAATTACGGGCGACAGCTAAATTTAATGTATGAAGATCCAAAGCTAATTCAAGGTCTGGCCGGAAAAAAAACTATGCTAATTTGATTAGCGTAGTTTTTTTTGTATCGGAAACAGTGATCTAATAGAAATAGAGGGTGTAGTGGTAAAAAGTTAACTTATTCTAGGGTACCAACTTTTTATAGTATAGACTGTATAACCCATTATGCAAGCAATGGTCAAAAGTACCAGTATGGGCAACAATGAATAATATATGGAGTACGTGTAAGATGTAGTCAAAGTAAAGGTATGATAAAATCGCGTTGAATTTCAATATCTGTCTACCCCTTTACGCTAGGGACCGTTTTTGATGTTGACAAACTGTCAAATTTATTTTATGACGTCTACATAATGGCAACATTCTAACAATTACAGCAACACTGCATTGTTTTGCTAATGTCATCTCAAACTGAAATGTCATTGTCATAAACATAAGGTCTTCCTGTGTTTTGTATCGAATGAAATTTCAACATAATTTGAATTATTCAGTTTAATTTGTGTAATTATTAGTTAACAAAAGTACCATTGCACTATTAAATTTTCAAACTTAACGTAAAAATGGCTCGCGGCAAGGATAAGAAGAAGTAAGTTTTAGGTTATCACGTGTTGTATTTATTTTAACTATATTTATGTGTATTAAAAGTTACATGTTAAAATAAATATTAAAAGTCATTTAGGATCCTATAATATTATATGGGGCTGAATTAATTTGTAATTTGATATTAATATAACCTCATTTTGCTCCTTCTGGTGTAGTATAAAATAAATTGTTATAATAACTTTTAGACGTAAATTGGAGAAGAAGCAAGAAGGAGATGATGTTCCAAAGAAAATACCGCATACGTTGGAAAGTTTACGAGAGAAAGATGAAACAATGCTTGCTAATGTTGATGAAGAGGAAAAAGAGGAGGTTAGTAACAAAGAATTTGCCAAAATCACATTAAATAAAGAAATTAATTTTTAATTTATTTAAAACAATCTATTAATTAATGGTTAACATATGTAACTAGTATTAACTTTTGTATATTGCTTCATATTTATAATTTTCCAACATAAAACAATAATTTAAACAATAATCCTAATAAGTAACTTAAAGCAAACTTATTGATATATTCTAGGCTCAAAAAGACATGGAGTTGGATGAAATGTCATCATACTTTCAAAATGCTTATGAGCCTAAAGTGCTAATCACATATTCAGACAACCCACATACAAAGACTAGGATATTTGGCAAAGAACTTATGAGAATTATACCAAATTCCTTATCTAGATATAGACAGAGGTAAGATTCATTTAATTAAATCTAACAGAACATCATCATCAGCTCATGTCGTTTTACGTCCCCACTGAGGGGCTCGGATACTACTCTAAGTTAAGGGTGACTAGGCCATAGTCAACCATGCTGGTCCAGTGCGGGTTGACTTCACACATATCTTTGAATTTCTTTGCAGATATGTGCACCTTGCATTATGATGTTTTCCTTCAGCGTAAGATTGTATATATGTAAATCGAAAAACACATTAGTACATGGCGGAATTTGAATTCTGAACCTGCTGATTACAAATCAAGTACTTAATCGAGCTTACCAACGCTCTACCGAAATCGAACATATGTATTCGGCAATTAAGTAAAGTAACATTAAAGCATAGTTTAAAACTGTGTCCAAGAAATAACTAACAGCATATTATTTTGAATTTTCTTAGTTTGTGATCTTTATTTTAGATCCTCTGTAAAACGTATAGTACAATCAGCGATAAGGGAAAGTTACACAGATGTAGTGATAGTAAATGAAAATCAGAAGCAGCCCAATGGATTCCTGCTAATCCACCTGCCCAGCGGCCCCACCGCTCACTTCAGGTTGTCCAGCTGCAAAATCACTCCGGAGTTGAGGAAGGACTATAAAGAAATTACTAATCATAGGCCTGAGGTAATTACACAGACTTTATCACTTTTTTTACAGGGTCTGTTAGATTTATTAACTTAGTTAATTATTACATAACTAGCTTTTACCCGCGACTCCGTCCGCGCGGAATAAAAAATAGAAAACGGGGTAAAAATTATCCTATGTCCGTTTCCTGGTTCTAAGCTACCTGCCCACTAATTTTCAGCCAAATCGTCAGTCAAATCGATTCAGCCGTTCTTGAGTTATAAATAGTGTAACTAACACGACTTTCTTTTATATATATAGATAAGATGTGAAAAAATTAACTTCACGGAATAATATGATTTATTGTTGTAAACTGAAAGATTAAGCTAAGAATGAACAGAATAAAAAAAAGTAATAGCCTATGTGTTCTTCCAGACTATGTTCTACATCTATCCCAAATTTCATCAAGATCCGTTGAGCCGTTCCGGAGATACTTTCAAACAAACATCCATACAAACATTCGCATTTATAATATTAATAACATTGTTTAGTGACAAACTATTATGAATTTTCATCCATTTGGAACCAAGAATATATGATGGCTTATCTCTACTCTTGTTTCATTGTAGGTGATACTGAACAACTTCAGTACGCGGCTGGGTCTCACGGTAGGCCGTATGTTGGGCGCGATGTTCCACTACGAGCCGCAGTTCAAAGGACGCCGAGTTGTCACCTTCCATAACCAGCGAGATTACATATTCTTCAGACATCACAGGTTATCTTATAAACTAGTTGTTGCCTGCGCATTAGCGTAAATTTAAAAAAAAGATGACTTTAATCTTGTAACTTGGCTCAAGGTCATCTGTGCAGCGATGTTCCGAGTTGCCAATGTTTAAAAAAAAAAATATTCACTTGTATGACTGTTACCTTAACATTTGGATTTAAAACTTTCACTTATTTCTCAATAATCATTTTCGTGTAATCACTCTCTTAAAGTATTCCACCAGCGTAACATTTCTATTATTTTTAGCCGACTTCAAAAAGAAGGAGGTTATCAATTCGACTGTTTTTTTTTATGTATGTTACCGCGAAACTCCCGCCTCTGGTGGTCCGATTTTGATAAAAAATATTTTAATCGAAAGGAAGTGCTTGCAGATGGGTCTCATTTTTTTTTTTCAAATTAATGAAACCTACGAACGTAAGAAAACCTACATTGTTACATTTCATCATGTTTGTTTAAACCTACAGATACGAATTCACATCAGACGGCAAGCGCGCAAAGTTGCGAGAGCTCGGACCTCGCTTCACCCTCAAGCTGGTCTCTCTGCAGCAAGGCACCTTCGATTCCAAACACGGCGACTACGAATGGATTATCGCCGGACGCAGACACTTCATGGAAACTTCCAGAAGAAAATTCTTTTTGTAAAACATAATAAAGAGATCTTTTTTAAGCAAAATAAAAAAATTACTGACCATAAAAAAAATATTTTTCATTGATCGTTTTGTTATTAGTTTAGAGCAAATGTTGGCTGCAGATTTTGCATTGGAAGTTTTTTAAATCATTACTTTTTGTCTATGAATCTTAAAATCAACGCTATGAGTAAGTTATCTTACTAATATTATAAACTAGCTTTTACCCGCGACTCCGTCCGTGCGGAATAAAAAATAGAAAACGGGGTAAAAATTATCCTATGTCCGTTTCCTGGTTCTAAGCTAAGCAATTTTCAGTCAAATCGATTCAGCCGTTCTTGAGTTATAAATAGTGTAACTAACACGACTTTCTTTTATGTATGGATGGATATTTGTTAGAAGGTATCTGCAGAACATAATTCGAATAAATTTGGCATAGATGTGGAGCATAGTTTGGAAGAACACGCACACTAATTATTTTTTTAAATTCCGTGGGGACGGAGTCGCGAACGACAGCTAGTTAAATATAAGTCTTAAACACGTCAACGTTACTTTTTGTCTAGCGTAAGTTCTACGATTAAATCTACTAGTATAGTATAGTATTATATTTATTATCTGTGGTACAGATAAAGCTAAATAAATCAGGAACAGATTCTTGCAGCATGGACACTGCACCAATGTGTCTCCAATCCATGAGACATTAATGATTGAATACAGTCAGCAATAAACTACTTTATAGCGCCCAGTTGGCTGTCATCAGGCGATGCTAATGAAACTTAGAGAAGGGACACATCGAAAGTATCGACATCGACATTTTACGACATAAATAAATCAAATATATAAATTGTACACTTACATACACATACTATACATACTTTGTTCGATATCTATACAAACCTTTAGTTGGTAGAAAACGACTAACTAATCTGACTTTCTAACTAAATATGCAAAAATATAAAATATCAATAATAAAAAATAAAAAAAACTTGAGAGGTTTCAAGGGACACCCGGATGGAACGAAGTTCCTTTCGATTAATTAGTGAAGGAACCAATGTTTATTCTATGAATAAAAAACTTAAGTCTTCACAAGAAGTACATTTTATTTCTATGAATTTTCGTTATATATTTGTCACGTCGTTGCCATGGTGAAGTAGCGTTCATTCGTCGTTTACATACTTACTATAGCAAAAAGTGTCGTGCCAACTTTTCGTAAGAATTTTTTCCGTCTAGCCCCCTTTCACAACGCGCGATAAGGAACTTCGTTCCAATAGAAAACATGGATACTTATAGTTTAACACAAAAAGGACAAGGACAAGGTAAGTCCATTCGATCATTATCCTAAACTACAGTTATTGTATTCACACCCTCTTCAATATATGTCAATAGAAACATCGATAAATCATTAACATCTGTGGTACATCTCTAAAAGAAGCTACGTCGTAATTTTCATTCAGTAGTAATAACGTACTATTTTTACGATGTAAACAAACAAGTTATTTTAATGCAGATGAACTTAAATTCAAATTAGTTTATATCATATGTTCTTGTGATTCATTAGTAAAATATGAAAAAGACATCTGCAATACCAGAGAAATCGCAGATGCGTTGCCGGCCTTTGAGATGGTGATACGCTCGCTTCTTGAAGGACCCTAAGTTGTAGCGGTTTGGAAATACCGCTGAGGACAGACCATTCCACAACGCGGCAGTACGCGGTAGAAAACTACGCGAAAACCGCACGGTAGTGGATTGCCAGCCATCGAGATGGTGTGGTGATTAACTAGTGTATGCGATAAAGTCACACTTGTGAAATACAATTTTGGAGGCAGACACACAAGAATGACTCATAACGGAAGAAGTAGACTCGTATTGATGACGTCATCTGAATGTCAGGCAGCATTACGTCATTGCGAAAATTTATTGTTCTTTTTTCCTATGAAGGAATAAGAAAAAAACAACGCCATCCGCTATTACATTAAATAAGTATTTGCATACTACATGAATGAAGTGTACTTGTATTTCTTTTTAAATTGACGATCTACATTCATAGGACCCAATCAGTGCTGCCAACTTAAATAAATATAGAGATGATAATACAAAAAAACAAAGAGATTCCAGTCTCACACATATAATTTACGATAAATGATCGAAAAATTGATGAAAGATGTCTGCAACAAGAGTTCGCTTCGTATATTCGTATCATATGTCCAAACATCCGGCGCAAAACATGCTACGTGATACTTTCGTAAACACGTTGCCGTGACAACGTAAACACGCTGCGGATCGGCGTGACAGATCCCGTCTTGCGCCGTCGATTGTTATGAATTATTGAAGCTCTATAAAACAATTCAACATAAACAACCTCTATAGCACTTTTTGAAAACTGAATTAATTATTATAATTAAAGTAGTGTAAATGTTTTGATTCTCACGGCTGGTATTGTTTAATTAAAAACAAAATTGTCGATATTGTTTTTGATTTAATTAATACATATTTACTGCATTATAATACAAAAACGGACTGTTAGTGTGTTATTAAAGGCAACCAATTGATAGACAGTCCGTCTAATTATACATGGTCTCCACGTGTGAAAATATGTCTGTACCATACTAATTAATGGTTATTGTAAAAATAATAGGTCTAAAGAATAAGATAAAAAGTTATTTAATTAAAAATAGTAAATTAAGATAGGGTTTTTTATTAATAAAAATAACTAAGTACCCTGGTATTGTGTATGTTTGTTAAATAATTTAATATTCACCGCTGATTCTGAGCAGTGAACAGTATTACGTACGTAGGATTAACCTTTTTTCCGACATATTTCTCACATCTCATACACTCATGCCGAACCGACGCTACGCCATTACGCCATGTGTAGTGACGGACCAGTAGCGGTCGTGTATTTGTGCTGCGCCGATGAGTGTTGCGCACGCCGATTGGATACGCAGCCGAACGCTACAGCGTATTGGACCCCAAGAGCAAGACTTTTTCATTTGACACTTGTTGGCTGGTGTTATGTTCGATACGGAGAAATTTATAAAAAAAGTACATTCACGAGAATGTATTTGGAATGCCAATATAAATGAATATAAGGACAGAATACTCGCAAGGCATGGGAAGATATAGGGTCCATTATGTATGAAGGTTGGGAAGGATATGGAAAGAATAAGAAAAACTTGAAGAGTAAGATATATTTCGCCTTTATTTTAAATTAAAAAATAAATCCTTACAAAACCAGCGGTATTTGTATCACGTTAGACTTTGTTTTATTAATGCGTTTTCATCACAATTTCTTGATTTTTTATACTTTCAGTGGAAGAACTACGAAACAAATGAAAACATCTGAAAGATTTTTTTGTACGAGAAAAAAATAAGACGGAGAATATTAAAGACGAGGGTGAATGTGGTGAAGTAAAAAAGCATAGAACACCATTTTTGGACATGTGCAGTTTTTTAGAAATTCTAAGAGGTAAAAAACGAAAAATCGCAAATACACAAGTACGGGCCACGTCACCGGAAAGCAACAATTCGGAAACAACCGAAGAAAACGATAATTCTAATTTAAATGTAGAAAGATCATCACACACTGACAAATCAAATGAAAGTGATTCAAAACTGTTTTAAGAATGTTTATTAAAGTATATGAATATGCAAGAACAATATAACAACGATGCTAACTTGAATTTCCTTCTCTCTATATTACCAGAAATACGAACGATGAACGAAAAACAACTTTTTAAATTTAAATATGAAATTATGAAATTAATTAAGGCAATTAATTATAGTGAACCTTTCTAAAAGATTTAAATTATTATTACTTGTTATTTGTCTAAAAGAAACTAAGGCAACGATATCTTTTTGTACGTTTATTCTTTGAAATTGAACAACTTTTAAGAATTATACGACCAGTCCTGTGTATATGGGCCAAAGTAACATATTGATGTTTTTACTTTTTTGTGTTAAAAGCTACCTCTTACCGTGGTTAACAACATGCACTAAATAGAATACATATTTACAACTGTACTTTTGCTGAAGTACTCGTAAAAGAGCCTATGCGGTCTTTTTTCCCATATGATTGTAACTTTGAGAGCCTCTCCTGAAAAGTTGTCAATTTGCACATTGGCCCTTATTCGTAGGAGCGATCGTTTATTAAATTTTGTTTTAATATTCGCAATATTTAATGTACACGATACAAAATACACGAAATTATTGATGTTCGAAAAATTCTGTTTTTATTGGTAAGTTTTGAGTACTGAGTCGGCGGCTGAAACTCCGTGTTAAAATATCTTGAGTACATACCTTAAAACTACATTTTTAAATACGAATTTATAACAAATAATATTTAGCCATGCACGGTCGCGTTGTGGAATGGTCTGTCTTCGGCAGTATTTCCAAACTCTAGTTAGGGTCCTTCATGAAGTGAGCATATACGAGTATCTTTCTTAAAGGCCGGCAACGCAGCTGCAGTTCCTCTAGTGTTGCGGATGTCCATGGGCGTCGATGACCACCTTGGTGTTCCTGTCGCTCGTTCGCCCCCATCTATTAAAAAAAAAATTTTTTTTTTGCCATTTCCTCTAGATTTACCGTAGTTTTAGCCGCATCAATGATTACCGGTCACAAAAGTAGCCTCCTTGTCTTTGTGTGATTTAAAAAATAACTTTTCGATAGTGTTGTTTGTGTTAATTTCCAGGTTAGGAAAATGTAAATACATGGCGCTGGTTAGAGAGTTATTATCTATGCGTGACGGTGACGGAAGCATCCATTGCCGTCGCCCTTGACTGCAGCGCAAGTAATTTGCTTCCCGTGTTA
This sequence comes from Papilio machaon, assembly GCF_912999745.1. Taxonomy (NCBI): domain Eukaryota; kingdom Metazoa; phylum Arthropoda; class Insecta; order Lepidoptera; family Papilionidae; genus Papilio; species Papilio machaon. Next base: position 9,675,116 of record NC_059988.1, read on the forward strand.
TTACGTCAAATGCATCTGTGACGTGGGACATAGGGTCAAAAGAGTATTATGGATTTCGTTTATAATATACTGATCTAGGCAGCATTTTTACTATCATCAATAGTTTCGCTATGTATTTTTAAATTCGTTTAATGAAAAGTTTTCGATTTAATAACATAGGTATTTTTCAAATGTTCGTAATTAAATATTGTTACGTTTTTCTTCAAGAAGAATTTGATGGATTTAAACATATTTTTAATTCGGTGTTTCGCAGCAGAATTTCACTGTTATTCACACTTTCCTCAATTGTACATAATAATTAAATAAGATATGCTTATGGTTTGATTAATAACGTTTAAAATATGATGCAGAAAATACTGTTGTCTCTTTATTATCTTGTGACTGCGGTGTTGGCCGGCAAAGGGCCAGTGCCAACAACTCGGCTTGCATTGTGCTATTGACAAATACGGTTGTTAAACACAATGCGCCACTTATCAGAACATTGTTGTTTGTTCTTCGCCCGTGTCCGAACTTAAACAAGGGACAAAAGAACGCACCTAACGCTATGGTAACCAATTATTGTAGGTAGGATAGGAATACCTTAAGGGCAATCAATTTAAATTTTTAAGGTATACTTGAATAGTTGTTTATTTGCTTGGCAGATTACTGAAATGTTGTTTAAGAGATTGTGTCTCAAAAATGAAGTTGATTTCAGATTTAAAGTTGATTAATTTACCTTTAAAACTTGGGAATTAATTATGAGTTATGTTGAATAAATATAGACTTAATTACAGATCATTATAAATATGCGTATTTACAAAGAGGACTATAGTTTTCTCTGAAATTAAAAAAGCTGGTCACCCTATAGAATAAGCTGTGAGTTGGCGCTATACAAACTGGTCAGGCTGTACAACAGGTCGGGTCTCACGCGGTCTCTGAAGACGTGGCGTACATTTTAAATCTTTTCCCATCGGCTGCAAGATAAATTATTTTGAAGAAATTTGAATTTAAATGAGATAATAAACTCAATTGTTTTATAACATTACTCATGTACTTTGCTAATATTATAAATGTGAATTTTTAGATGGATGGATGTTTGTTTGAAGGTATCTCCGGAACGGCTCAACGGATCTTGATGAAATTTATTTGAACATAGTTTGAAAGAACATATAGGGAACTTATTATGTTTTTTTTTAATTCTGTGCGGATGGAGTCGTTAGCGATAGGAATTGCGAATGTAAATTTGTTTAGGAATCAGTCTGTCTATGAGTTTAATTTATGTTTTTAAATATTGTCATTATATTTATAGTATTCCTCATGAAAGTAACGTTAACAGGGATAATAAAGTCATCACAGATACAATTTAATTACACGAGACATTCAATATATTCTAATGCCGTTAGGTATAAAATTTCAGAATAACTGTGAGTCATTATTACGAGAAAAATGGTTTTACAATTTGTTTTTGCATAAGTGCAGTGGAAACTCACAGTAATGTAACAATTTGATTTTACTATCACTTACTACGTTATCGAAAAGTTAAATTGAATTTGTTTGGTTAATTTACTAATTTAATGTGTAATAGGTAGGTATAAGCGTTTAAGTAGGTACGTAATTACATATCTAATGAAAAGGTTACACAAATTTCAAATTAACCTAATTATCGTATCAAATCCAAATTTCTTTCATATTATCATTGATTAAAATAGTAATTTATGAATCACCAGCAATGTAGGCCTTTTGGAATTACTATTATTCTATTTTTAACCGACTTCAAAAAGGAGGTTCACTATTCGTCTGTATGTTTTGTTTTATTAAAAAGTTATGAAGTTTTTAAAATACATTTTATCGTACATTACTCGCAACTCCGTCCGCGCGGAATAAAAACTTAAGTAGTTCCATCCGCTTTTATATTATAAACTTACTTTAGTGACATCTATTGTCAACATTACTCAAACCATATATTCATGTGACTGCGGTAGATGGCGTTACGTGCCTTTAAAAACTAGAACACGGATGCAATTGCAGTCGTTGTTGTGCAACGTCGTGTCTTTGTTTTAGTGCAAGAACAAAGTTAGTTACCTACTATTAGTTAGAGTTGATTATAAAAATAATAAAACAACATAAAATGTAATGTGGCAGTAAATATATTCAGAAAATATTAACCATGATCGACTCGATTTCATCCGTAAAAAAGTATAGACACGTTATCATTAGTACATCTTACAATATTGTCTAACCATTGTCAATAGTAATCGATTTCTTATAATAATTCATTATTGCTTTATACAATATCGTATCGAGTAAAAAATTCGATAACAAAGAAGTTACAATAGATAACTATCTAAAACTTAGGAATAAGCCAACGGCCACTCGGTCACCCTCATACACGTAAACACTTAATTTAGATATAATAATAATTACATATCACAATGAGACGTCCCTTCAACGTTGTTCACTCGCACACAAATAATACAAAAATTCAAAAACGAAGGCACGAGATCTACCTACATCTACGACTAAATGTAAACATGCTCTAAAATGTTATACTAAATGCTTGCGCGGCGGCTTGGCGGCGCGCCTCAGTCGAGTTGCGTTTGGAGTTACCAACTAACATAATGTCGTGTCAGCGTTTAGTTAAAGCGGTCCTGGAATACAATGTGTGTGCCGGCGGGGCTGCGCCGCGGCTATGGAATGTGGCGGACGGCCCGACGCGACACCCGCGCTACACCGTGTCCTTGCCCTCGAACTTCTCTGCTAGCTCGCCCATCAGCTCCTTGTAGATCAGCGGGTCGATGTTCTTGCCTAGCTGATACAGGACGAACCAGTCCCCGATCTGCAGCTTCCGTGCCACCGCTTCGACCTGGTCTTGCGGGGCGAGGCGGCTGCGTGCGCGCAGTAGATAGAGGCGCACGCGCGGCCCAGCGACCACCGCCGCGCGGTACACCAGCGAAATTGCGCTCAGAATCGACAGGATTACGAACCAGAACCACAGGAACACGTAGATCTTCTCGTTTACGATGTTCAGAGGGAGCACGCACAGGCCGTCGAATTTCTGCACGGTTCCCGAGGGACCGTATTTGTGGAAGGTGCACTTGGTCACTTTGGGAAACACACGCGCCATGGGGTCCTCGCGTTCTTCCGGCTCCATCTCGGTGAAGCGCACCACGTCCCTGCCGTACGTCGAGAACTCGCCGTCAAGGAAGAAGTCCATAAAGTATATCTGACCGACCACGTTGATAAAGTTCAACACCTCGCAGATAAAGAAACGGAACGCATAAAAATTCTGGGTGTGCAAATTCGTATAGAAGTAGTCGACGAGAAGCTTCTTACGGTCTTGTTTACAGTCTTCGCCGACCACAGGGCAGTTCAAGTCCAGCACAAGCATCTTGACGCGGCCTCCCTCCCACGTCTTCCACAGGTAGCGGGGCACGTAGAACAGGATGGCTTGGAAGAACAACACGAAACACACCCACTGGTAGTACTTGTGATACTTGACCTCGTCCTGGCCCTCGACGTGCGGTGCCACACCGGGCTGAACCATATCCTTGCCGACTCGGCCCACGAGCCGGTTAGGTATGGTGAAGGTGGAGTAGATCCAGCAGTAGGTGTCCATGACTGAGTAGGGGATCTCATCTACGATGCAGTCGATGGGGTCGCCGATGTACTGGCGTGAGGTGACCAGCAGCGAAAACGCGATCAAGATGATCACGGTGGCCTTGTAGTGCAAGCGGAACACATTATTGTCGATGCAAACGGAGTCAAGCTTTAGGAGCCCCTTCACGGAGCCGAAAACGTCAAACATGGCGGTTGCCTAGCCGCGGGCGCGCGGCGCGTCGGTCGCGATCGGTGGAGAACGGGGCGTGCGCTTCGCCCTCGCGTCGAGTGCGGAATGCGAGGGGCGAGCGCAGCGAAGGGGAGCGCGGAGGCGACAAGCCCCGTCCCGCCCCGCGCGCCTCTCGCCGCTCGCCCCCCGCCCCGCAGTCTCCGCGCTCACAGTTCGGATCAACGACACAGCACTGACCCTATTTCCACCTATATTCGTGGCGTCATCTGGTAGCCGACGACGCCAGCGGCTACGTCTCAAAACAAGCAATGGAATTACTTGCGGCAAATGCTACAATTAAATGGGCACTTATCTAATGATTGCATCATTTAACAGCTCGCCGGTGAAATGTTAATGTTGCTCGCGCCGCGACGCGACGGCCGGCGTCGACTCAAATTCAATCAGAGAGAATGTTATTTCTGAGAGGTGCGTCTCCGCTCACGTGTGTTATCATTTGCCTTCATAAACTAAGAAGTCAAAGGGGGTCAAGTAAGGCACACGCAATGGATTGATAGCGTTATATCTAGCTAATTATGTAAATAATAAAACTCCGATATTTCTCGTGCGACGACGACGATATATTACAGCAGCGCTCTGCCAGGTACGGTCGACAAAGAACAGTAACAGTTCTATTGTGTTCCGTACACAAGGAGCGTTTGTTCGATGTATAAATAGAAGGGAACCTTTGACAGGTAAAGGTTTTTAGGTTTAGTTCATTCTTTAATTTTTACAACCTTCCGCGCACTTGGAAACAATTTAAATATATGTCAACGAAATGTCTTGCATCGTAGAATAGTGTTTATGTTAATTAATTTTTTTTTACCGTGGGTTTCCAATCCAGAAACACTGCGTACACAATACCAAGTGTAGAAGCGCTCTCCTCATAAAAATGCGACGTAGTTATTCCAAACATGTGCAACGATTAACTAGAGTTAAAAAAAACCTGCAAAGGCCTCATTTTATTTTAGTAATTTCACCATAGATAAAGGCAGTATAAGTGTAGAAAATAATTATTCACAATTTTTGGAGAAAACAAATACGATATCTTTCAACGACAAAGTGAAAAGACACAGTGGTAAACAAGGGAGGAAAGAAAATTACTTTATCGAAATTGATACTAACCGTGGGTTTATGAGATCTAAATATCCGTTTAAAATACATTGTTATCTCTGTTTCGTCAAAGATGACGATTTTTAAACACAGATTATGAACTCAGAAACCCAGCTTTAACGATTTTATAATTATTATTATTTTGACATTAATCAACACTCGTGTTCGTAATGATTGAACCCATACATAGAATTATATTCCTTATGCATAATGAGTTAGAGAGGTAAATGGCTTGTAACAGACGACATGACAAAAGATTGCTAAATTATTAACAACCACTTGACCTGCAAATTTAATGCAATTACAATGTAAGATAAATGAAAAAGACTTATTGGATATAAAAAAAACAAGTATGAGTTAGGATTGGCTAGTGATTTCTTACATCCAGCATCGTGTCGCATTTGAGTCATCTTATTAAGTATAAATTAATTCGGATTGAAGGATGGATCTTTGTTTGAAGGTGTCACCGAAACGGCTAAACTGATCTTGATGAAATTTGTCACAGTCACAGATATAGATCATAGTCTGGAAGAACATATAGGCTAGTTATTAAGTTTTTTTTTTAATTCTGCGCCGACGGAGTCGCGGGCAACAGTGATTGGTATGCCAGTTGTAAAAAAAATGTCGTTGGCTGAATCATATTTTCTATTTTGTTTAATTTTTATACAAGCTAAGTATTAAAAAATGCAACAGTTTGATGAAAAGACTACTTTATTTTTATAACCTAACTTGTGAGAGTACGTGACAGGGAATTTTTTTCTCAATACCGGACGTTCTTTCTTATGTGACAACTCGCACGTAGCCAAAAACTGCAAGTCTAACATAATAGGTTAGACAAGCCTTTGAACTATGTTTTTTTGGATTAATACAGTAGATAGGTGAGGAAATTTGGATATAATTGAGATTTACGTCTTTAATTAATTTATACCTTTTATGAGTGCATAAAAGCAAAACGTCGGTATAAAATAAAATTCTATGATCTGTTGTTGAGAACTCATAGTAACTTAATCTCTTCCAAGTTATAGTTATCCGTCTTAAAATAACTTTGACAGTCATTTACTTTTGTCAATATGTAAGTTAAACTTAATGACAGTCAAGATAAGATAGTGTGGCGTCAGTTCTAAAATGTTTGTGAACATTTCTTTGTGTTACTTCGTGTGATTTGGCTTTTAGAACGATGTTTAACTTTTTAAAAATGAAAGATGTTTGGTACCTTCGTTCGTTACTAAAAAAAACAAAAAAATCTCACCAATATTGGGTAAATAAAACAACTCTTAACACCCTTAAAATATTATTATTATTGTTGATAGTTCGCAAGTTTTTTTGCTTTTTGTTGTATTTGTTCTGTTTCTGGTTCTTTATTTCATTCTATTACACCAATATATGCCTCATCATCATCATATTGCAAGATCAAAGGCGTTTCTAACTGTTGTATCTGTTTATAAATGCTTGTAATTTTATAACAATGTATACAGTTTGGAATTAAAAATATCTATCTACTAGCTTTTACCCGCGACTCCGTCCGCGCGGAATAAAAAATAGAAAACGGGGTAAAAATTATCCTATGTCCGTTTCCTGGTTCTAAGCTAGCTGCCCACCAATTTTCAGTCAAATTGATTCAGCCGTTCTTGAGTTATAAATAGTGTAACTAACACGACTTTCTTTTATATATATAGATTAGCTATTGGGGAAATTAATGTCATATATTAATTAATTCCATATAACATGGCGGAATAATATATGCCAAATATGACAGTAATTCTCTTTAAAAATGTAAATTGCAGTTATACAACGTAATAAATGCACGATCGACAACCGGTAGGATCTCGCATTACATGATACAGTTACTGGAACCCACCACAAGAATGGTTTCTTTACGTCAATATTTTTTTTAAATTTAAAATCAAGGGCAAAGATGATTTATAATCTGTGACAGTGTTTGAATTTATGCTACATAATCTATGGCGATATTTTTGAAACATCTTACAATAATTTAAGGTTAATTTTTCGTGTATTAAAAATAATTTTGATAAGAAGTGGCCATTAGTAGAATTATTGAATTAAAAGCAAATCTTTCGTTTTTACTATTGATAAAACATTTAAGTCATTAAGAAATAAACTTGTAATTATAATTGTTTAGCCACTAAACGTTTACTTCCCGGAAATCATAAAATCCGTGCTTACAACTAGAACTATAAGGCAACTATAAAATATGTATATAAATATACATGATTATTATTTACTTGAAATAAATGTGTGTTTTAAATCGAGTGATTTATTGGTAATATTAAAAAACAAACTGGATACTTTGAAAATTACCAATAATTATATAATCTGTGGTAATTGTAAAGAATTCATTTAAATTTCTGTTTTCAAAAATATTTAACATGAAACAATGTTTGATATTAATTGTTTTGATGTAAATAAATATGATTCGAATTTCTTTTTATCAAATGTTGAATTTCCTTATTGAGTTTTGCGATTATTTCTTGAGAAGCAGTGACAGGTATTGCTTATCGTCTTACTGATATCACGTATTGAGACCACTGTCATTGATATAATATCAGGTTAAATTTCAAGGCGAAAAGATAGCTGTTAAAGTGGAAAGCGTATGACAAATTGACGTACAAATAATTACGCATTTTCGTATCTTGAATCACGACTCGCATTAGTAGTGTGTAATGCTCATTTCCACTTGGGATGAGATTACGACTGAATTATTAAAGCAACTTTTATAGCTTAGTAGAGGTCGCACACGACTCCGTCCGCATGTAAAAAAAAAATAAGTTGCCTATGTAAACTTCCAGACTATTTTCTACATCTATGGCAAATTTCATCGAGATATGCTGAGCCGTTCCGGAGATACCTTCTAACAAAAATCCATCCATTCTACATCTATCTAAACTTTCGCATTTATAATACACACATCAAAATAGTCTAAGCAACACATACTATTTCAAGTTATTAATCAATTATTTTATCATTTTTTACCAAGTAGGTGATACTTATGTAAACTTTTTTTATCTATAGGACATACTGGCTGGTTGTGAAAAAAAATCGAGTATCATTTTTTTTTTTTTCACAAATACAAAAGCGAATGCATTTATTCGAATTTTACAGCGTTTTCTTTGCTTATTAAAATTTAGTATTCGGTATCAATTTTAAGATTCAAACAATAATTAAAAAAAGTTTTGAACAAATTTGAATTTTGAGAGATTATTTACGTTATGGAGCGACGTCATTTAAACGCAGATGAAATGCAGAGAGCTGTAGAGATGTTGCAAGCGGGAAGAACTCAATCTCAGGTATCTCGGTATTTTGGTATCAACAGAAGCGTTATTTGCCGTGTTCATCAGCGTTAAACTAACACGGGAGATCCTGCTGAGCAGCACCCAGGTCGAGGAAGGTGTACAACAACACGGCAAGATCGATACATACAACTGACTGAAAGACGCCAGCCGATGTTAACCGCCCGAAAGATAGGTGTGAGGCTACAAAATTCAAGTAGTGTTGTTGTTAGCTGCCAAACTGTGTGAAATCGATTGCATGAGTATGGCCTACGAGCACGACGGCCAATTAGGTGCCCACCGATACGTCACGGGAATCGCGCTCGTCGAAATGAATGGTTTAGGCAACACATTATATGGACCCGGAAACAATCTGATAAAATTTTATTTTGCGATGAGTCTCGATTTGGGTTCTAGCCTGATACTAGAAGGGTAAGAGTGTACCGTTGTCCTGGAAATACTGAAAGACTGAGGTGGCTTCAGGAAGTGCATCCATACAACGACTTAACAGTTATGGTATGGGCGGGTATTATGAAGAACATACGAACAGAGCTCGTTTTTGTAAATGGTAACATGAACGCTGTAAATTACGTTGAGGATGTTCTAAGACCTTATGTCCATCCATACGCACAAGCGCTTGGCTTCGATTTCACCTTGATGCATGACAATGCGCGTTCGCATACAGCTTTGCACACACGGGAGTACTTAGCAAGGGAAAACTTCCTGGTATTGCCTTGGCCTGCACTATCGCCAGACCTCAACCCCATCGAGCATGCACAGGACATGCTCCAGAGACGTGTTTTAAATGACTTGGATGGAGTGACAACAACCCAACAACTGATGGACTTACTAAAATTTCATTGGGTGCAATTACCGTAGGATCACATTAACAGTCTCATCGATTCTATGAATAATCGGTGCCAGCAAGTTCTCCATAACAGAGGAGACCACACTTTGTCTTAATTTATGCAATTTTTGTACAACCATTTAATTTTACTTTAAATTTAGTTGATTAGGCACCTTACTTTGTACTACGTACAAACATTCCTTACTCGTAATTATTGGTTATTAAGATTATTAAAAAGTAAATAAAAAAAAAATTGTTGTTTAATATTAAAAAAGCATTAATAAATAATAAAAGTACGAAAATACTAAGGATTTAATGCGAAAACACATTGTAAAATTGAAATTTATATGTGTTGCTTAGACTTTTTTGATGTGTATATTAGTAGAATTAAGCTGATGTTGACAGCGAAAATACAGAAGGCATAATGAAGGGAGTACATAGACAAAGACTTTTTTTAACCGACTTCAAAAAAGAAGGAGGTTATCAATTCGACAGTATTTTTTTATGTGTGTTACCCTTGGTGGTCCGATTTTGATAAAAAAAAAATTAATCGAAAGGAAGTGCTTGCAGATGGGTCCCATTTTTTTTATTTATTTATTTAGTTATGAAAAGTTTAGGAAGGAAGCACGATGTTACTCAGTACGTCGACCATACTAAAGAAGCATTTTTTAAAAAGAGCTCCTATGCATACACTTAATATGATGCAATAATGTAAATTTCTTACAATTCAGCGTTATTCATTAAATCTTTAAACACAATTTGCAATTCTTTAGTTGAGTCAAAACTGCTGTTAATAATTTCTATGAATCAATACCTTAATAATGAGTCACCTATTATTTCAAATCTGTCTACCCTATTTTCCTTGTTTTTATGACGTTGCGTATTTCAGCGATAGTATTAAAGTAATAGTTTTTTTAATTCAATTTTATGTTTTTCCTTTTAACTCAAAAAGCAACCTAAAAACCCGTACGAAACCGCAATAATAATGGAATACGTGACCATAGTCATTGCAGTCTATGCATCACATTCACATATGGTATTTGTCCAGTCAATGTGGTTTATAAATGTGCAATGTAAACGTAACCGTGGGGTTTTACTGTGGTAACATCCGAATAGGATAATGTCATACATTTCTTTCTGTTGTAATATATTAAATTCGAAAAAAGATACATATTTTATGAATAACTAGTTATCGCCTGCGAGCCTGCAACTCAGTCCGCGCGGAATTAAAAAAAAAAGTAGTCTATGTGTTCTTCCAAACTATGCTGTATATCTATGCCAAATTTAATCGAGATCCGTTAAGCCGTTCCAGAGATATCTATTAACATCTATCCATCCATGCATCCATCTAAAGATTCACATTTATAATATTGGTAAGATGTACGTCTTTATACGTTTGCTTCATGTATTTCATGCTGATGACGTCTACTCTCGTTGGTGGCTCGAATAGAACTGGTTTGAATAAAATCGTTCATGGATTACATGGTTCATCAGTGCATTAGAGTCAATGTGATGTCAAGAAAGTCACTGATTGTCTTGTTTTTACAGCTGATCTTTGAATCTTTAAAATGATGACAACCCTAGCATTTGAATCTTATAGTACGTAGTCATTCGGAATTCGGAACAGTCAATTCGTGTGAACTGTTTACTTATTCACAAAGCCTATGGTGCAAGCTATCGGTCAAGTAACGGTGCGTATGCTAATAGACCCATATACTCAAATTTAACACTTATTGCCTTTTACTATGCATGTATGTACAAGAAGTACATTAAAAAACGTTCCAGTATCCATTATGTTTTATTTAATTCAACATTCATAACAGCTCACTATAACTCCCCACTGAGGGGCTCGGTGCCTACCCTAAGTTAGGGGTGACTAGGCCTTAGGTTGACTTCACTCATATCTTTTGAATTACTTCGCAAATACGTGCAGGTTGCATCACAATGTTTTTCTTCACCGTAATAAATTCAGATAAAATATACATATGTAAATTGAAATACACATTGGTATATGGCGGAGTTTGAACCCAGGTTCTGCAGATTACAAGTCAAGTGCTTAACCTCTGAGCCACCGAGGCGCTCTGATTAGACATTGTTAACACGGGAATATTGGCTGAACTGAACTACTAGTTGGTAGTAGTAGTTAAGTAGGACTCTACTTATTACTTCCCCATGTACATAGTATCGTGATAGTATATTTTCTGATATAAATCTTCTCCGTCAGAATGTACGAGTGATGGTTTTATATTTTTTTTTATATTGCGTGCAATGAGTCAGTGTTTTTTACAGGATATGGTATCATATTTATGTTAGCTGGGTTTACACAGAACTGATAAGTTGTACGTTATAGTAAAATCGTCGGTTTACATTGACGAAATACTTGTACAAAACATAATACTTTTATGTTTTTTGTAAGTGATGGCAGTATGTTTTTGTACACGGTAAAATTGTTGCTAAAAAGTTTTTAAAGATCTCAGTTTTGTGAAATGTATTTATTAATACTGAGAAAGCTAGTAAATATTACTAATATTATAAATGCGAAAGTTTAGATGGATGGATGTTTGATAGAAGGTATTTCCAGAGTGGCTCAACGGATCTTAATGAAATTCTGTCATACTTATTAAGTTTGCTTTTAATTATGACAGAGTCGCGATCGACAGGTAGTGTTTAATATTTCTTTGTTAAGGGTTACTGACAATGCCCCAATATTGATGAATTGTCGTAAGATTGTCGAGGTTTATTTGTCGATAGTTAGTGCGATCTTTACATAAGTATGTCATAAATAATATTAGTAATTACAACAGAAGTTACAGTTGGTATAACTTTTATTAAGCAGTACATAATCCATATCAGTGCTTTGATAAGAAACGTAACATTATCGTGCGGTTCATTTTCTTATCCATTAATTTTTATTGGAGTAAATATATCTTAGCAAATTAGAACATTTATTAACATTATTGTATAACGCGTATTGATGCTCATAGAACCTCCTTGGTAGCACGGCAGAGGATGTAAGCTGCCTAGGAGGTCGTACTGGCCGGTAACGTGAAGCCGTGCATAATAGAAGAAGAAATAAAACAGTTGAATAAATAAAGTTGTGAAAATGTTGTGAAAGAAATAAATAGTTTTGTTTTATATTTTATATTTATTCCATAGATTGTTATACAATTATAGTAAAGATGTTAAGTAGTTTTTCGAAGTTTGATGGTCGTTGTTTTATCATTGATTTTTAACTTCTTTTATGTCATAAGTCGATAAACGTCCGCTGGCCATAGACATCTGCATTGCATATGCGTTGTCTACCTTCAATTGATGAAGAATGGGATGCACAGAAAGACGATATTTCCCCTTCATATGTATCCCATCCTATTTAAAATCGTCCTTCCATGCCCATTCTTCCATTATAAGAAAAATATGTGAAGGGAAAGAAGACTTAAATTATGCCTCCGGCATGCACTCATCAGACGAAAGGAATTACTTCCGCTTCACGCTTGTCTTCTGTGTTCGTGGTATTGCACCGAGAGAGCGGTTCCAATCGTGCAACAGATGTTTTCGTTGCTGACGTCTATCTCTTAAACTAATTGTCCCTTGACTTTTGTATATAAAATTAAATATTTGTTTGATTTTGGTAATGCAATTGGAGTTGTAGTTGATTTAACTTTTCCTTATTATGGTTATTTATAAATATTAACGTGCTACATCATCGCTAATCATCATCAATTATGATGTCTGTAGCCATTATACGGATTCAAATATCTCCTTTATTTTAACAATTTCCAAAACTAACGGTTTAAAATTTTATGAAATTAAAACACTAGGGTTAATGTAGTCCAAGATCGTTATAATGTTTAATAGTTTTTCTTGATTAAAATACGTAAAGATCGGTCTCAAAATGTTCCTTGAGGTAGCCTTGTCTCCTTGAAATGTCTTTCCCTTTGAAGTAGATACTGATATGTTCAGATACGATTCTATTCCAAGGCCATTTCAAAACACGACTTCAGTAGGTGCGTAATTCGGCACACATATCAAAATGATCTAACGCCTGCCGACGCGTTTATTGTCAGCATATCTCTACAATAAAACGATAAAACACTACTCTGTGACAGTTTAATGCAGGTTTACTACTTTAGAAGACACAGGGTGTGTGTTGATAACACTTTTTATATTATAAGTAGGCAAACGAAAACGGATACCTCCGAAATAACGAAGCCATAGACTAGAATATTACTTTAAAATTACTTCTAAAAATACATACTTTTTGTAGTAATTTTAAAGTATTTAGCATTTAATAAAATTAGCTAAACTAACCAAGGTTGCGGGAGTGCACTGGATGCGGGCGGCACTGGACGGGCATTGTGGCTACGACGGGAGAGGCCTACGTGCAGCAGTGGACAAACCCAGGCTTATTATATTGATGATGATGATGAAAACTAGCTGTCGCCCGCGACTCTGCCCGCGCGGAATTTAAAAAAAGATTTAATAAGTAGCCTATGTATTCTTCCAGACTATGTTTTTCATCTGTGCCAAATTTCATCAAGGTCCTTTGAGCCGTTCCGTAGATATCTTCAAACAAACATACATCCATTCATTCATACATCCATCCACCCATCTAAACATTCTCATTTATAAGTAAGAACTGACGGTACGGACGGCTGTAAAAAACTAAGCCAAAACATTAAGTTTTGTTAAATCTTGTGTGTCGACCCCTCGTGAATGGGATAAAGCCAGGGACACCATGGTGGGAATAATAACCAATAATTGTTTGGAATTAATTATACTACATAGTTGGCACTAAGTAATTAATGCATTTCGATTTTACACAATACTGGTCAATGGAATATATATAACATTTCAAGATGGCAGTTCATCAATTAAAAGTTTTGAAACAAATGCCATCTATTGACACAAATACATATTAGTCAAAAAGTTCCGTATCATTTTAATTTTAAAAAGTAAACACTCGTATGCAATTTTATCAATAGAGAACATTAAGCTTTTAAATGATTAATTTCGACAAAAAAAAAATGACAATGTAATATTTCTATACAATACCTTTCAGAATTAAGAAGACTAAGGATTAATTTGTGGTATAAAGATGTTGCGGTCTGTCATGAAGTCTTTTTTTAGAACGAATAAAGTAATGGTTTGCCACAATTCTGCCACAGGTTGAGATATCTTTTATAAAGTGTAACATTTATCGTCTAAAAGATCGTTTGTTAATCTGGTTGGTAAAGTAGCAAATATATAAAATAAGATAGAATTGAACATTAAAATATTGTTGATTGTTATCTCATGAAAAGAATACTTTTTTTTTTAATTTTGATAAAACATTTGGTAATGTTTTATCATGATTTTTGCACACAAATTCTTATCTTTACGTGTAATGTCAGTTAAGGAGTGTTATTACTAATTATTATCGGATGTCATTGAGCCGCACCCTAAAGAATTTTTGTAATATCGCTTTGTAATATATATTAATAATGCGTTTATCAAATCTGATACATTGTCTTCATATTTTGTGGTTTAAAATGTTATATTAAAAAATACATTTCTTAAAACTGCAAATGATTTCATCGTTTTCAATGCATCAGCTATCATTTTTTTAAATCAAAATGCAACTTATCAGATAGATGTTTGATTGATAATTTTCTTTTTATTATCTGTAACATCTTATTTGCAAGACGAGCGCGGAGATGTACCCAACCCACCGAAAACTGAAATTGTGTTCTGCGCAGCATTCTGCGGGCCGCCATAAAGTTTTAGTCATACCAAAGATGCAGTTGGACAAGACGTGTGTTGAGAGCTCACATAAACCCCCACCGAAGACCCGACCCTCCCCTACGTTAGGAGTAGTCAATCACGCTGGCCCAGGATTGGATGTCATCCCACATTTCTTTGAATATGTTTACAAATTGCACACAACAGATAGATTGTCATTGTCAAAGACTAGACGAATCAGCAAAGAAATAATTCGATTAAGTCATGCTCTATCTCTTTGAATTAAACTATGTAAGTAATATTAAAGACATTGGAGACACGACTGGCATAGTGTTACCTGATAGGCCCATTTGACGATGCAAAAATTGAAGTTATCTCGCACCTGTCAAGTACAATTTCTGAAGACTTGTACGTCATCGCAACTTGTGAAAGATAAGATAGTTGTCATGTCTTATTCTTACCGAATTTCATCGAGATACATACAGCTGGAGATACCTTTTAACAAACATCTATCCATCCATCTAAACATCCGCATTTATTTTATTAGTAAGATCAAGTAATTATCAGTTATTCTGAGAATTTCTTTGTCACTTAAAATAATCGGAACGATGTCTTAGTGATTTCTTATGAACAATTTGCGACCATTATCAGATTAAATTGAAAGTGCAACAATTGATATAGGAACATACTTGACCTCAAATACACGTTTGAAGAGTGCCGAAAAATTGCATTTAATAGGAAAATACAGATTATCTTGGTTGATTGGTGCAGCGGATATATTTTTAAACGAGCGTTATTTCTTATTATGGAATCATATTTTTTTTAATGTTTACCTAAAGGTGGGTATAGACTAGAGCATTTACTTGTAACAAAACAACGAGCCGCTCTATGATATGTTGTTGTGAATGACCCTTACACGAACCAGACGTGCTTTGGAAACTATGCTTTTACCTGTATCATATCATTCGTTAAAACGTTACATTACATAGAAATGTTTGAGAAAATGCTCTAATCTATATTCACCTTAAAGGACTAAACAAGCGGCAAGATTATTTACTAAATGCGACAATCATATTAATATTATAACATAAATGCGACAGTTGAGATGGATTGATGTTTGTTTGAAGATATCTCCGGAACGGCTCAACGGATCTTAATGAAATTTGGTACTGATTTAGAACATAGTCTAGAAGAACACATAGGTTACTTATTAAGTTTTTTTTAAATTCCACGTGAACGGAGTCGCGCGCGACAGCTAGTTTTTAATAAAACATAATTCGTTTCATTAAATGTGCAAAATATTAATGCGCATTATAACCTCTTTGGTAGTATTCAAAGCCAAAGAGGTTAAAATTCATTAGAAAAAGAGAACACTAGATGAAGAACTCGAGTGCGTTTTTGATGATGTATCATAAACTAATTGGAACCCATGATATCGGAGTACGGTCTGCAATAGCCACTGCTTCTTAGTAATTTTATATTCTTATCTGATACTATACAATATCTAATCTCAGTGCAGTCGATTGTTGTTCGATATAGGGATTAGTATTTTCGAAGAACTTACCTAGTTTTTACTATAAAATAATGATTACAGATTAAATGAACTTCCTCGTGAAATTCATTCATGATATTTTTTTTTATAGCACAACGGCAAACGAGCAAACGGCCACCTGGATACGCCGAAATAGCGAGGCGACCGTTGCCCATAGACATCCGCAAATGCAGATGCGTTGCCTACCTTTGATCAATGGAAAAGGGGACGCACAGAAAGAGGATATTTCTCCTTCCTATGCGTCCCCTCTTCCGCCAAATCCACTTCCACTTCCCATCCTTTCCTAATAAGAAAAGAGTGGGAAGGGAAAGAGAACTAAAATTAGTCCTCCGGTAACACACTCATCAGACGAATCGCGGAATTGCTTCCACTTCACGCCTGTTTCCTTTGTTCTCTTTGTATGTAAATGTAAAAACTGTTGCACGAAGTTGTTAATAAATTCATATTAACTAGTATTGAATCGTTTTTGAGGTTAATATTTTCTTTACAACTTGATCTTTAATTTATATTTTTAACGCTTGAAATAAAAATTACAACGACAAAAGATTTCTAGTAAAAATACTCTTGGAAATTGTCATTTACAAATTATAGTTTGATTCGATTGTAGTAGGTTAATGTGAAAATGTGACGAAGGTCGACGTCTCAGGACTTATCGGGCGTAATCAGAAGCGTTTTATATCGAAAGCCTCTCGCAAATCTAGCACAAGGCTCCTGACAGCTGAATGCTAGTCGTACTATTTATAAAATCAATTTTAATGTTTATTAAAAAAAAAGCACTACACACAAGTTTAGGGTGTGGAGGATGATTGACTGTTTTCGTAAACTTTCACATTTATTTTACAATAGTTTAGACTAAAAGCTTGCAAGTGTTAAAGACAAAATAAAAATATAATGCGATGGATATATCTAATATATAAAATTCTCGTGTCACAGTTTTCGTTCCCGTACTCCTCCGAAACGGCTTGACCGATTCTCATGAAATTTTGTGAGCATATTCAGTAGGTCTGAGAATCGGCCAACATCTATTTTTTAACTGCGCGCGGACGGAGTCGCGGGCGACAGCTAGTTATATATACAATTGTATGTATTATCATTTAATAATAATATTAATGGTATAGAAGTGTTAATAATAGATTATATAAAAAGCATACGAATTTATTTTCGACTCAGGAAATCGGGGATCAATTTGAATTTGATGTGCACGGTTAATCCACATAATTATGAGAGACGAGACGGGTAGCTGCAGACGGGCTGCGGGGGGCGGGCGGCGCGCGGGGGACGGGCGCGGGTAACACGGAACCCGTCAAACCTGCAGCCGTACCACCCGACCACTTGCGAAATGCCATCACCAATATACAAAGAAATTTCTACCTTGAAGTTTTCATAGTAAGGTTGTATATTGAGTTGCTAAGAATGTGGTCATCGTGGTCATACCTCTCTATTCCTTCACCACTTGCTTCCAGCTAAACAGTCTTAAATGACGTATTCAGCGTTCGAACTTAACTATTGATGCTTTTGACATAAGCGCCTTATTAATCTGTGATAGATATGATTCAATGATACTGCAAACTACACTTTATTTCTATAGTGGATAGAGATTATATTTGCTTGTACTTTGTCATTGATAATACGTTCTGAAATGCACACACGGTAATGCACAAGACGTGTATGAGTTTGGGACTTCTTGGAATCTCCGTGACACTGGTCGCTAGAGCCGTTTACTTTTTTTTTTTTTAAAAACCAGTCGTTATTTTTTTCAAACTTTTGGCAGTTTTTTGTTAAACTATTGATTCTATTGGTCGAAAGTCTACTGTTATTTATTTAGTTGCTTTAAAGAATAATAATTACTTTAACCGTCCAAGAAAACTTTAAAAATGCTAAATACTAGTAAAATTCTGCTTAAAATGTGTTTTTTATCGTTTTACCATTTTATACTACTTACGTTTGCGCGGAATTAAAAAAGTAATAAATATAGCCTATGTTGTTACTCAGTGATATTGTAGCTTTATAATGGCAAAAAGATTATTGAAACGGTAATGTAGTTTTTGAGTTTATTAGTTACATACAAAAATACAAATTTTTCCTCTTTTTAAATATCTATAAGTATATAAATATCAATTAAGTTTCTCTTTTTACATATTTAAGGATAATTTAAAAACGTAACAATAACAAATAATCATAAAAAATAATTAGTACTTTTTACCTATAATCTAATTATTTCATAAAGAATTGGTGAAACTGGATTTCTACTTGACGGTTAGTGTCAATAACCTCATTATGCATAGATGAATAGAGAATCAATTAAAATAAAGTCCCACGACATTAAAAACCTGATTTCAAAAGTATCTTCAGACCTATTTTTAATCATATAAGTATTTTTATTTGTGATTTACGAAAACATACACCAAGATGTAAAAATAATAAAAAAAAACACATTTTTTTGGAATAATAAATGTGTTAAATTTTAAGATATTCACATAAAAACATGTTTTTTTTATTATGTTAACACATATTAAGGAAAAAATTATAATTAAATGACCGAAATACAATTTAACATTATTCAATAAAGGTACGTTATTTGAATTAAATTTCTAGATATTTTTCAAGGTTAAACCATATTGTAAAGATCAGACAACAGCTACACGCATAGACTACAAAACTCTGTATTCAAAACTTAGCATCAAGAAGGTTATGTCACATTTCTTACATTTAAAATTCAAATTATCATTTTTATAAATCGTTCAACATGTATACCCGAGCCGTCGTCGACTTGTTTCAAAACGTGCGTTGCATTTTTATGCCGAACTCCGGTCGCGCGACTCGATTAAAAAGCTGTAGAAAAAATACTCGGTCAAAGAAACCAGTCGCGCCGAACAGCGCTATGATTTGACCCAACGACTTCACACAAGTAAAAATAAAAAATAATAAAAAAACCAATTTCAAACAAAATACACTCAAAAGTAACATAAAAAAACAATTTCAAACAAAATGCACTCAAAAGTAACCTAAAAAAAACCAATTCAAACAAAATGCATTCAAAAGTAACATAAAAAAACAATTTCAAACAAAATTCACTAAAAAGAAACAAAATAATGTCATGAAAACTCTCTAAACTCTAGTAGTTGCTCTCGTTGCGCTCTCTAATAGTAGGGGCTCAGTTTTCCGCAACTCCACGACAAGCGCGTATTTTGCGTGTCTCTAAACTCTAAAGAAAGTTCTCTTCTTTCTTGTAACATGTCTATATTGTATAATTATTGTTATTTCGCAGTCGGTGTCGGTCGAAGTAAATAGATGACATTTTATATTTGAGATGTATTAGACATACTTACGTTTATGTCCCTACTTAGGCCGAAACCGACTCCAAAATAACAATAATTATACAATATAGACATGTTACAAGAAAGAAGAGAACTTTCTTTAGAGTTTAGAGACACGCAAAATACGCGCTTGTCGTGGAGTTGCGGAAAACTGAGCCCCTACTATTAGAGAGCGCAACGAGAGCAACTACTAGAGTTTAGAGAGTTTTCATGACATTATTTTGTTTCTTTTTAGTGAATTTTGTTTGAAATTGTTTTTTTATGTTACTTTTGAATGCATTTTGTTTGAATTGGTTTTTTTTAGGTTACTTTTGAGTGCATTTTGTTTGAAATTGTTTTTTTATGTTACTTTTGAGTGTATTTTGTTTGAAATTGGTTTTTTTAGGTTACTTTTCAGTGCATTTTGTTTGAGATTGTTTTTTTTTGAAGTCGGCTATTTTTTTTTCTTAAAATTTTTGTTTTATTTCACAATTTTTAGTGAATTTGAAGTTCAATTACAAATTTCGTTAATACGTATAAAGACATAAATAAGACAAATAAAGAAAAGGACTTTCCTATTTGATATGTGTGTACTTCAGTTCAAAAACTAATTTAGAATGCAGCAGATAACCACTTATCCTTTAAACAATGAAATAATTATCAAAATCGGTATACAAATTGAAAATTACCGAACTAATACATCGTAGCGTACCTTTAATTTGGTCCAGCCGCGCGCCGCACTAGCATTTTTCGAATGCGCGTAGTTTTTAATAATTTAATATCTCCCAAACTATTGATCAGAATTACATAGTTTAAAGGCTAATGTAATCTGCATTTAATACTCTTGCCATATGTACATCCTAAATCGGCCCCGGGTAGGGGACTGACTGCGGATATACAGAACAACTCGCACGGGAGGTGCACCGGCAATAATCAACGGTGCACCCCCAATGCGGAGCACGGGGAAATAAAACCACCTAATGCTGGTAACGGAAGAGGTTTATTTGATGTGTATTTCGCCTTATATATGTTCTTAGATGCCTGACCAAGCATGAGCATTTACACGATCTTCATAGGTGTGTGTGTGTGTGTTACGTGCGCCCCAATCTTTTAGACTTCCTGCTACATATCACGTATGCTCTACATATTTTTATCGTTGCTGTGGAATCTTCCGTTACTATGGGCAGGCTCTGCTCTAGCCATGGTCGTTGATACGAACATTCTGGGGAGTCTCCGGATTGCGAGGATGCGGCTTCTTACAAGTAGACGTTGGTACAGGACAGCTCTGGCGGGAGGACGCGGCGCGGGTAGATTCAATATTTGGTAGGAGCATTCTGGATAGCCAGCAGGCGGGCGACGATGCAGACAGCTTGCAGGTAGGCTGAGGCTCAGGACAGCTCTGGTGGGCGGGCGCGGCGCGGGTAGATTCCATATTTGGTAGGAGCATTCTGGATAGCCAGCAGGCGGGCGACGATGCAGACAGCTTGCAGGTAGGCTGAGGCTCAGGACAGCTCTGGCGGCGTGCGGGGTGCGGGGATATAGCCTCAAGACGTGCGACGATAGAGACAACTTGCAGGTAGACGTCGGCTCACGACAGTTCTGGTGGGCGGAGCGGGGCGCGGGCAATTATATAGAAACTGTCTTACGACAGTCCTGCCGGCGGAGCGAAGCGCGAGGAGAAGGCGCGCGACGCAAGGCGAAAGGCGATGCTGCATATGATTCGTATATTCTCCGAAGTAGACGTGTCGCGGCATTAATTTCTTTTTTTCACGGGACTTCTTGTCGTGTGTTGACTTCGTATTTGTAAAGCTTCCTTCTTCTATATGATGCTATCCTTTCTTTACTCACAACCCATATTAAATATTGTTAATTGTGAAATCCGTGTGCCCGCTATATACAAGTATCTACATACTGTTTTGTGTTCCAACTAATAAAATCGATCTGACATTCACCAAGTATGATTGTTATTTTATTCTTGGTTTACTTTTTACTGGCGATACATTCTTTAACACTTATGTATTTTATTGCTCTCTACCGTTTAATTTCATACATCAATTCTGACATGTTTCAAGGCTTGTTTTAGCTTTACTACTCCCAATTTCAAGTTTTCCAGTCTCGTTGATACTATTGTTTTATATCATAATGCCCGCAATGCTAACAACATCAGTTGTTTTGTTCAATAAGTGATCTTGACTTGTTTTGGTTGTCTCATAATGTGCTCATTTCTCAACTGACTAAAGATGTCGTGTGATTTCCAAATCCGCCTCTCTTCTTTCGTTACTTCGTACAATTAACACATTCCTTATTGCTTTCCCAACTACATCTTCTCATCTTCAACTATGTATTTGTATAACACACTGTGTTTCTGCTGTGGTCACCTTGTTTGAAACCTTACTTTTTTTTTTTTTTAATTACTTCCCATGTTGAATTAATTTATATCCTCTAACTTGACACTTAATCGGATCTATATACTCCTCGTTTCCCTTTTACGTATTACTTTTCTTGTACATAAATCTGTTGTATAATTTCTTCAATGTATAGTGTTTGTACATGTTACCTTTTGAAAACGGCCACATGTGGTCTGCTTACCAGTTTCATTCCTTTGTCATGGATTCACCACAAATATGTCTCTTATTTATTTAAGTAGTATAAGTATAGCTGTTTTTTTTTTTTTTATATAAATTTTCATGACTTAATTACAAATTTTATTAATGCTACTGTTTTTCTTCTTCTTCATTTTCAATAACCTTCCGTTTAGTTTTTTTTGTAAGTATTTCAATCTCAGCTTAGTTTGTCCAGGTGCCATTTTAAGGTTTCGTTTTATTGATCATATCAATCATACTCTTCAGTCGTACCGCAGGAGTACGCTAGATCTGGTAATATAAAACACAGCATTACAGGGTTCGTCATTTCATCCTGGAAGACGGTGATATTTCAAAAACTTAGTTCGTTATTCCTTGTGATTATTCGTGATTCATTGATTTATGGCCACATATTCAATAACATTATTCATATAGTGACACTGTCTTTTCCATAAAGTTAATCCTCTAATTGTTAGTGAAATATATGTTGTCCTATTATTTCTTTTCTTAATGTAGATCGCCATTGTAGAACTTGTGTCCTCTTCTTCTTTCTAATCTTTAACTGTGAGTATTTCAACATTCAAGCCCCATGGCTGTCTTTACATACTCCCGATGGGTAACATACATCAGTTCTCCTAGCGGCTGACCCGTCATTTTAATGTTAACTATACGCTTGGACCTTAATTTACGTTGTTATTCAATATTGTTTTACTTCTTATCTTAACTTGAAGTATTCAATACTTTCTACTATTGACTTTGTTTCTGCTTGTGTGATAGTTTGTAAAAACTTTACTACTCTTCAGATACAAATATCTTCTCTTTTCTTCTATCCATGGTTCCACGCTGACCTTAAGCTTTTCTTATTTTTGATGATTGCATAGTCTCGTAACAAGAATTTTTGGTTCATTGTTAAGATTACTCCACGATAATAGTTAATTTTCTTAACGTGTCTTGTAATTTAAGACTTTCCCGTTATATTTTAATTCATGACATTTCTATTGTATGACTATTTGTTTGTATTCATCATAGCATATTTCACAGTTATGATGATGATGATGATGATGATGATGATGATGATGTAATCCCGGCCGATATCGGCCACGGCGACTGTCTTCAGCTCCGGTTTTGACGTTGGTGTGCTCGCATGTAGCCAATTTTGTTTGCGAAAATCCTCGCACATTGCGGACATGAGAGCACAGTTATACGCTCCGAACAGCACGTCACACCATAGTTTGTTTTCTTGTCGCTTTGACAACTTCCTCAGACGGCGTCATGCCGCGTAATTTTGATTCTTTATTTTCTTTATACCCTATCTATTTATGGGTATGTTTAGGTTTAGATATTTACTTCAAAACTTTGCTGGCTTCTTTCTTCTTTCTCACATGGACTATTCTATGTAATGAGCTTATACGTAAATGTTGAATAGTTTCTTATTTAGCCATCTCTCAAACGTTTGGTTATTGCAGTGCAAGACCTAGCAATCCCTTTTTTTTTATTTGGTTTAGTATTTCTGTATCCGACTATGGCATTCGCAATTTAAAGTTCCCACATTGTTACATTTTGACTTTATATTTAGCTATATTTTCCGCCCGATTGAGTTACAAAACTTCTACCCATTTTCTTATATCGCGCTGGTTTCCAGACTTCCATTCTTCATCTCTAGCTTCTCGGTATCGCGTTCCCACGTTCAGGATAACGCAACTGATTCTGCATAATTGTTTTTTATTGACTCGATTTATCTCTTGCTCTTCTTAGATTGCGAATTTCACTATAACATTATGTTGTTATGCTTGGTCGCACCTTTTGTACCTTTTTTACACTATGTCCATTTACCTATGCAACCTTTAAATTTTGTAATATTTCTCGCCGTTAACATATCTGACCCTTTGCTGCAATCTCGCCATAAGTTCTTCCTTGTAACGTCGTTATTTCCTGTACTTTGTTGACCCTGCCTTATTCTCTAGGCAGCGACCGTTCCTTGTTTGTACGACTATTTTCTTATTAATCTGTAGGACATTATAGTGTTTCTTAATATCCATTTAATGTCATATTTGTATTTCTACCTTTCTTGAATCTTTTTTACAATTATAACACGCATCCCATAGTCTATATTGTTTTTCTTTTCTTTTTATTTTTAAATTTTCACATTGTCTTTGGTTTTGATTGGTGTGATCATCGAAGAACTGTGGAGGCCGCTATAACTTGCAGGGTGAGGAAGATCTCTTCCCTGGCCTAAATTTACTGCTATTCTTTGTAATTTTCTTTGAGGAACCCGCTTCTTGGCGTTAGAATCTTGCGTTTATTTCAATTCCTGGTTCCTGCATCCTTGACTGACATATATTTATAAATATACATATATTTTTTGAATATCTTCTTGAATGTCCTCCCTTTTTTATCTTTAACTGATTTGAACTCTAGGCTCTTGTTATATTTTTCCTCTGTAAGTCCGTAGCAATGCAGTTGCTACTTTTGTTCTTTTACGAGTCCGAAGTACGCTGCTTTTATTTTTCACATTTTTTTTACGAGTTCGTACCACTGCCATATTCACTTTTACTCCTCTGCTAGTTCTTTGCTCTTCCACAATGTTGATTTTATAATTTTATCCTTTTGCGCAGTATTGAAGCTGTATAATCTTCAATCTTATGAAGTCAGCAGTATCGCCGCTGTATAATCTTTAATCTTATGAAGTCTGTAGTATCGCCGCTGTATTATCTTCAATGTTCTGAAGTCTGCAGTATCGCCGCTGTATTATCTTCAATCTTCTGAAGTCTGCAGTATCGCCGCTGTATTATCTTCAATCTTCTGAAGTCTGCAGTATCGCCGCTGTATTATCTTCAATCTTCTGAAGTCTGCAGTATCGCCGCTGTATTATCTTCAATCTTCTGAAGCCTGCAGTATCGCCGCTGTATTATCTTCAATCTTCTGAAGTCTGCAGTATCGCCGCTGTATTATCTTCAATCTTCTGAAGTCTGCAGTATCGCCGCTGTATTATCTTCAATCTTCTGAAGCCTGCAGTATCGCCGCTGTATTATCTTCAATATTCTGAAGTCTGCAGTATCGCCGCTGTATAATCTTCAATCTTATGAAGTCAGCAGTATCGCCGCTGTATAATCTTTAATCTTATGAAGTCTGTAGTATCGCCGCTGTATTATCTTCAATCTTCTGAAGTCTGCAGTATCGCCGCTGTATTATCTTCAATCTTCTGAAGCCTGCAGTATCGCCGCTGTATTATCTTCAATCTTCTGAAGTCTGCAGTATCGCCGCTGTATTATCTTCAATCTTCTGAAGTCTGCAGTATCGCCGCTGTATTATCTTCAATCTTCTGAAGCCTGCAGTATCGCCGCTGTATTATCTTCAATCTTCTGAAGTCTGCAGTATCGCCGCTGTATTATCTTCAATCTTATATCATAAGCAACTTTTTAACACAATTTGCTATATTATTTGCGCCTCAGCAAATTACCGCGCAAAGTACTTATATAATCTTAACCAATTACTCCATAAAGCAACTTATTTATTTATTTTCATTTCTACATTATACTTCCAATACAGCTATAATGAAATAACAAATTTATAAGGTTTCTGCGATACTAAATTCTTTCAACTAATTAGTCATTTGTTGGGTCTTTAACAAAACGCCCATAATAACTACCCCCGAATATATTTCATGAGCAGTTATTACACGATTACAATATTATAAAGCAATTATTGCTGTGCACATGTATTATTAATATTACGACGCTAAACTTGGTCTAACATTATTTTTAATTGACCGAGGTGTTAGGTAATGTGTAAGGTACTTACCTCGACAATTCCGGTTGGCGTCGTCTTGCTTGCCTTATGGAATCTGCGACTGTACCTTGGACGCCGTTCGTTTTACTCGAAGGACCAGCATGTACATCCTAAATCGGCCCCGGGTAGGGGACTGACTGCGGATATACAGAACAACTCGCACGGGAGGTGCACCGGCAATAATCAACGGTGCACCCCCAATGCGGAGCACGGGGAAATAAAACCACCTAATGCTGGTAACGGAAGAGGTTTATTTGATGTGTATTTCGCCTTATATATGTTCTTAGATGCCTGACCAAGCATGAGCATTTACACGATCTTCATAGGTGTGTGTGTGTGTGTTACGTGCGCCCCAATCTTTTAGACTTCCTGCTACATATCACGTATGCTCTACATATTTTTATCGTTGCTGTGGAATCTTCCGTTACTATGGGCAGGCTCTGCTCTAGCCATGGTCGTTGATACGAACACCATAAAACATATTTATTTGGATAAGGATTCATATCGAATATAATATAATAGAGCCGTAAGCTTACGGCGCTGTTTTTCGTGTCCATTTTAATCGAAGTTTGTTCACAATAACATGGTTTTTGTGAGACATCCATAGATGATAGATATATGCCACCGAAGACTTTTATTTAGCAAATTTAAGGATCTATAATTACTCCAGACATCATTTTTATGTAAGTCATATAGTTTGACCTACGTAAGTCCAGAAAGCAAAATTGTGCTTTTCATGTAGCATTTTTCGTTTCCGCGTAATTTTATTCTTACGATATCTCCTAAACTATTAGACAGAATGATATAGTTTCAATTGCAAATATAATCTACATTAAATTCTCTTGATAATGAACATGTTTATTTACATAAGGGTTAATACTGAACTCGAATAATAGCGTCGGAAATAGGGCATGAATTTAATTGATGTTTCTGAAGAAAAAAATGGTTATTGTGAGAAAACTATAAAAGATAGATATATGCTATCGCTGACTTTTATTTAGCACATTTAAAGAGCTACAATTCGCCATACATCATTTTTATGTAGGTCCTATAGTTTAGCCTACGTAAGCGCTGAAAGCAAAAATGTCCCTAATCTTCGCAACAAATTTTGAAGCTGTATTCAAAATCTACTAGTCTTCTAGTTATTTAAAAAAAAAAACAAAAAAATGGGACCCACCTGCAAGCACTTCCTTTCGATTAAAATATTTTTCATCAAAATCGGACCACCAGGGGCGGAGTATCGCGGTAACACACATA
This sequence comes from Papilio machaon, assembly GCF_912999745.1. Lineage (NCBI taxonomy): Eukaryota > Metazoa > Arthropoda > Insecta > Lepidoptera > Papilionidae > Papilio > Papilio machaon. The sequence continues at coordinate 9,702,359 of NC_059988.1, forward strand.
AAAAAAAAAAAAAATACAGACGAATTGATAACCTCCTTCTTTTTGAAGTCGGCTAAAAATGGCCAGTGACTATATAAACTCCTTTATTAATTAGTTGCAAAAAAAAACTTGAGTAATCTTGGTTAGTAAAATTCTGCTTACAACAAATAAAATACGGTGAAAATTATTAATAATTGCAATAAGCAATAAATGAATAACTACACTTATTTGCATTAATGTTGCCAGCGTTGACCTTGGAAATAAGACATATTATTAAATGTTTCAAAATAGCAATTATTATTTTAATGAATCAGAACTACTCGAAATGCATTATTGCAAATAAGGATAATTTAATAATGTAGTTATTTCAAAGAATCACGTACCCGCATTACTGAGAACAAGTCATAGCTGGGTGAAGTTGGTTGTTCCCGCATTGCCATGTTGAATGCAATCCGCAAAACCGCATGATGAAAAGGGGGAATAAATTATTCAAAACGTACGTGCTTTATTCAATTAGGGGATTTTTTATAATTTCATGTGCATGTGTGAAACGTTTCGAAATTTGTAAATTAATTAAAAATGTAAACATTAATTAAATCTATTTAATATAATAATAATATAGCGGTTGCCCAAGAAATCAGCGTGGATTTAAGAAAAAATCTAGTGATAAATGGCCTATGTCCAGTTGTTTCGGAGTAAACCGACAAATAATCAAATCTTTCCTCTTTATTATATTATTATAGAAAATAATATCATTAGGGTTTTTTTCTTGCAAGTAGACAATAAACTCTTTTTACGACACAACGCATTTCCTGGCGATAAAACTACTATTGAGGCTATGTAATTAACGAGATTATAAAATACCAAGCATTAATTATACAGATCAAAACATAAAAAGTAACCACACCACTCAATATAATAAAGTAATAATCCATTAAAAATCACAGTGCCTTCTAAAGTTTTTGATATTCCAGTCAGTTTTAAAATCAAAAGTTCAGTTTGTTCGTCTCTTATTCTGTATAATGTATTTATAAATAGTAATTATTTTATTCAACTTGATTCTTCTGTTTCGCTGTTTGATCACCGAACCAAAATCTTGTTTTTTCTGAACCGGTTGCACAACTTTCGAGTTTTCGTGTCGCCTAGGTTACCTAACATGTCGGTAACATGAATCAGAAATTAATATAAAAGAGATTATCTTTGAAATTAATAAATAAAATAAAAAATACACCTTCCTCTGATAGTCTTTGTAAGTTAAGATACTGCTATAATTTTAAATAATTAACTATGTATGTAAAGTGTTTATCGTAATTTCTGAACGCAGCGTTACTTTTGGCGGTAAAGAGATCTCGTTGGCGGCGGGTTTTGCGGTTTTCGCGGTTTTTAGCGCAGGACACTGCCATCTCAAGCACGTTGGACGCCATCTTGCATTTTATAACGGTCGTCCCATCATCAATTACATATTATTATAAAGTATTCATTATGGCAAAGGAATTATGTTTGCTTGTGGTTGATACAATGTAGCCTGGATTGAATGCCGTTTCAGTAATTTTAAATGTGGTTAGTTCAAGTTACATGTTAGGTAGGTTAGAATCAATTGATAGTTTTATCAACTTATTCTGCTGGTAAGCTTGATAAGCTGTCGAACATAATTCATTACATCCTTACCCACTTGAAAATATCGATCGAAACGGTTTGACTATTTTGGGCTACGCAATATCTTTAAGGCACTATTCCTCTTACTAGCTTGTTTGTTTTGTGATTGTAACATATAGATCTTTATAGTGATTTCATGTTTTTAAAAAATATTATGAAAGAATATAAAATAAAAGTCACAGTACGGCTTTTTACAACTTCTGATGCAAGATGTCACTTACAATACGGTGGCCATAAATAACCCGGACTGGGTTAATGTCGAATGACATTTTGTTGTGTATTGGATATGCTCGCGCTATTGCAGAAGTACTTGACCCACATTACCTGAGAAATTATTTTATCTGACACTATCGCTCTAATCCTTTTAGACATATAATGTGATAGTTCTTTTAACTACGTATTTACAGTTTGCACGTGGAAAATATGATCAGGCACGCAGGTTTACGTGGCAAAAATACTAGATACTTAGATGTTTTGGTTATGTTCACTCACTAAATGCACATTTTACGAAGACCAAATTCTATTCTTCTCCACCTTCCCACCCTTTACAAAGGAAACGATAAGGAAGGAGATTTGGCTAGGGAGAGAAAGACTAGGACGAGGAAATATACTTTTTCTGAGCGTCTCCTTTGGCCATAAAATGAAAGTAAATTTCATGAGACTTTAACGGCAGGGGCAGCGGTCATTTAGCTACTTTAGCCAACTCAGGTGGCAGATTTCTCAGCGGCCTTGTAAAGTACTTAATTAAAAAAAAAAATTACTAACGTGGTTCAGCTCTGGTACATCTACCACATATATCTAAACATTGCGGCTCATGATTGCCTAATAGATGGCACAGTTTTGGACGAGCGTCCGCTTAAGTGATATTTATCTCAATTTGTGTGACGAAACGCAAATGACCAGCTGTCTCACATTTTGATGTATCTATAAGAGTTTCGATGATTTAATTTCATTCTTTATGTCTATTTATTTTAAGTCCATTATTAATAACAGTTGAAATATCAATCTCGATTAGTTTTTGCTTATCTACAGTATTTTTAATTAACACTTAAAGCTTTTACCCGCGACTCCGTCCGCGCGGAGTAAAAAATAAAAAACGGGGTAAAAATTATCCTATGTCCGTTTCCTGGTTCTAAGCTACCTGCCCACCAATTTTCAGTCAAATCGATTCAGCCGTTCTTGAGTTATAAATAGTGTAATTAACACGACTTTCTTTTATATATATATAGATTTTTAATCCATTTTTGCTCTCATAGAAGTAAAATAATCGTTCAGACCGATTCTTAGGTGCAGATATAAGTCGTTAGATTATTAGAGATATTTACCACGAATACAGCAAATGGGGAAATTTTATTTCTTAACTCTGTGGTGTGAGTTTGATCTAATATAGTTGAATAGAAGAATTACGCTTACATATATGAACGGTTGCTCACAAAAGTTCGCGGTTCATTGAACAAAACAATTCTTAGAAGAATTATTGCAAGTCATTGTCTTTATTTTCCTTAGATTTGATTAACGAAGTACCTATTCTTTGAATTTTTGTTACAATTAAAAAAATAAATAAATAAAATAAACGAGTCAAAATCAAAGTTTGGCTTATATCTGTTTTTTTTACTATCTGAATATTTGCCGACTCTGTTACAATTTATAAATTTAACCAGCTCCAGCTATTAACCAGGATATGCTTGGAATACTTATAAAAATATGACATGCAATCTTCAATTTGATTGTTCAGTTAATTTTGATTGAGTCAGCAATGCACTGGGTGATTACATTAATTGAAGTACGAGGGAATTTGTTCCTAATTGTCTGTAGAAAGGTCTGCTACTCGTAATACAGATTTTAAGCATCCCTTTGTACTCGTAGATCTTTTGTTTTCGCATATTTTTGCTGTTTATTAAGAAAACTGATTGAATTTTGAGATAGTATATTGAAAACAACTATACTTAGTCATCGTCCAGTCATAGACGTACCCACTCTCGATGCTTAAACTTAAGTTAAATATGACTAGGCTTAGAGCTAGACTAGTCAATCATCACCTAGTCCTAATTAGTTTATTTCAAACACATCTTTGAATTTCTTTGCAGATCTGTGCAGGTTTTATCATGATTTTTTCATGAACTTTTCAGCATAACAAAAGACGTTTAAGCACAGGTTAATCCCCGTGAATCGACAGTAAAACTGTGCCGAGTATTTTAAAGTGTAACGTAAGTAGGTCTAGATAATTAAGTACAATTAATAATTAACAAATATATCATTATCCCTATACTCAACACATACGATTCTTTTAATATAAATAACAGTGAAGTGAACGCAAAGATTATAAAGTAATATTATTGTATTTCTTAATCGAGATATTAATGGTCTCAATACTACAATGAGCTTATTCTTTCAAACGTTACATTTGAATAGAATCCTTCTCACAGACTGCGAGGCATTTCTGTACGGTCTTTGCCCTTTATTTAAGACTATCTTACATTATCTGATCAATGAAGTCAGAGGTGAAATTGTAATGTACTTAATAAAGAATGACACAGATGATATAAAGCGACACAATTTATGTTTATCATTAGAAAAATGATATTGGTTTAAGTATATTTCTTTTAAAAATTTAAAGAGTAAGGGTAAACGAATGAAAAAATCGTTTTACAATCATTAACCCATTCGCACGGGCGCTTTTTTATCGCGTAAAAACCGTTTAAATGGAACAAATGCATATCCACATGTCTGTTTATACGGCAGTTTTAAAACGCAACGCTTTTGTATCGCATAGTATTGCATTTTGAGCGCTGCGCGAACGGAGCAAGATTGATTTTGATTGTCAAGCGCTGGAGAGCCGATAATGCTGAGTTTTAATGCGGCGTTAAAAAAGCGCCCGTGTGAATAACAAAGAGAAAAGATAAAATTTGCAAAACCACAAAGTTTGTGATTATTATTAAGTCTTACTAATATTATAAATGCTTACATGGATGGATGGATAGATGAATGTTTGTTTGAAGGTATCTCCAGAACGTCTCAATGGATCTGGAATGAAATCTGGCATGGATAAAGAATATAATCTGGAAGACCACATAGGCCACTAGTTAAGTTTTTTTTTGTAATTCCGCGCGTACGGAGTCGCGGGGTACAGCTAGTATGTTTATACATTTATCTACTAAACTTGCGTATTGCATCCATAATAGGAAATTATAGGTAAGATGTCTGTGACTAGTTTAATATTCGTCGTGAGGTACAAAATCCAACCCTTCTAACCGTCAAACTCATTGTTGACTGAATCGTATACAGATTACTGTAGGTATATTATCTGTGTCTTTACTCTTTATTATTGTTTAATCTGTGCTATATTAAACGTCAGATGTATTAAAGATGGAGTTGTTATTGGGTTTAGTACTTCTGACTTTGGTCGTAATACGCGTAAAATTTACAATTTTTATTTAAAGATTGAGTAAGCTCAAGACGTATAGTTAAGCTCTCAAAGGTGATAAGTTCCTATAAATAGTAGTTAATCTTTTAATCTATTACAATGTAAGCTTTGTTAAGTAATTCTTTCTATTGGATTAAGATGTTCAACAAGTCTTGTTAACTTTTGAGGATTCTTAATTAAGTCGTGTTTAAGTGAAGATTAAAGCTAAAGTTATTATTTAATAATAGCTGAATATAATAGAAGGAAATAGGGTAATATGTACTTTATATCAAATAGGCTTTTAACTGTCGTAAATGCTAACCAAATTTATTATTTAATCGTCAGTAATTTGTAGCAGTCACTCGCGTACTATCGTACGGCCAAATATTTGTTATTTGATACGACATTCCGGGACAGATAATTTGTTACTGGCAAATAAACGAAGCCCTTTTTGTGTTATATTTCCTATTTGGTCAATGATTTTTAGTTGTATACTTAAACGTTAGAAAAAGAAAGAAGGAATTGCAATGAATTATTGCATTATTTATATATTAAGAGCGATTGTAGAGATAAATATGTTTCGAACACTATATGAAGTACCAGCTGTCACACGATACTCTGTCCGCGTGGAATAAAAAAAACATAATTAATAGCCTATTTATTCTTCCAGACTATGTTCTACATCTATGACAAATTTCAGCAAGTTCCATGGTGCGTCCCAGAGATACCTTCTAACAAACATCCATCCATACGTATAAACATTCGCATTTATAATATTAGTAAGAAGTAAGATGGCTATTAAATGTGAGAGAGTTTTTGTACTGTGATATGGCAAATCTAGGTTATTGTCGCAGAAAAAGGAATTGAATGTAGACATTATATGAATGTATATATGTAGTAGTTAGTTTTAGCGTCGTATGTCAGCGTCGTATGTCATTATGTCAGCGTGTTTAATGAAGCATTTAATATGGGTTTGGTATGTGAACGTGTTGCGAAACTGTCCGACGACAATCGGACAATTGACCGCTCATGTCACTGCATCGGTTAAATCTTAATTAATCTTTTGTTAATATTAGGAACAAAAGCAGTAGTAAGATTGTCTATTTTTCCTAGAGAAAAAAAATAAATAAAAGAGGAATTATAAAAAAAATACTTTTGAAAGTCAATCGTATTTTTAATTTTATTCCAAAAGGTGCAGGAACGTTTCAATTAAAGCCACTTATACTACTAAAAACTAATCATGTTTCGTAGATCAATGATCCAGCAATAGATTGGTTCAAACTTAAGACCAACATAAACAGGCCTAATTGGATTTTTATAGCAATTTTATAGTACCCATATGATTTTACAGCAGTTACATGATCATAGATTATATAAACAAATCGCCACAGATTATGTAATCGATATAAACGCCGCGTGGGCGTGGCGTGGCATGGACGCGTGGGCGCGTGGGCAAGCTGAGACAGGAACGTGGTGCGCAGGCGCAAGGCCGAAGCAATTGGCCGTGCCCCTGCCGCATCCCGCGGGACCCCGGCCTCTCAATTAGCTGGAGCGATCTGACCACTCCACGACTAAGTACCCATCAATCATTGTAAACAAAGGATAGATTATGGAACTAAAGAAATATAAATAGAGAGACCAACGTTGTTGGTTTCATATTATTAAAATTGAAGTTGCACGTATTCGCGTATTAGTAATATATTACGTTTATAGTTTCTGACGTCTAACGACCTTACGTGCCCGTGTGAACTGCAAGGAATTATTATTTCACGACTTAAATGGATATGTGCGAGATATCTAGATTCAGTTATTTCATATTGCCTGCCTTTTAAAGTTAGCTACGTGACTAGACTGGCAGCAAGCAAGCCTTTGACGGAGCGAAGGAAGAATTTAAAAAATATATCTGTCATACTCATACAAGATAGTAGTACTTCTAACTGTAGATATTTTATGGCGACATAATTTTACAGCTTTCAAGATGTAGTGCCGTGTCTATAACATTTTATTTCTCGTCTTTTTTTTACTGCTGCAAGGGATTTTATGAGTACAGAATACATAAGCAGCAGATCCAAATGTTTTGATTAATGTTACTGTCGGTTTCCTTTGCCGAAACACGCCTTTTAAAAGATATTTGTCAATTCTAATATTGTCATTAAAAAAAAATTGTGTGAGTACGGGCAATGGAAACTGACCGTAAAATAAAAGGCTTGAGGAAACAAAGGATACTCGAATTTAATTTAAAAAAACGGTTGTATGTTTGGTGTACCTAGTCCGTGTAAGATGTCCACAAAAGCTCTTAAATAGACAACTCGTGTTACAATGGATACTGGTCGCTCGCTGCATATCCGATACATGATCTAAATGCTACGAGAATATTGTTAGGAACACGCTCTGTTGCCATTTTAAAACATAATATAGCTTTTTTATTTGCTAATGCTTTTATCTTTGAACCAAAAAACTATGACTAGACAACCATTTAGTTAAATTCAAGCATCACATCTTAGTAGGAAACGGTTTTGGCCCTTCGACGCCATAGATCACCAAATATCATGTCAAAATTTTGATGACAAGATGGCGTCTAATAAAATCAAATAGCTTGCGGTTTGTTGACGCATCCCTTTAGAAGCGTTTGCCGAACTGAGGACTTCTGGTGAATGTTTGAATGATATTAATTGAAGATTTTATGATAAATTATTTAAAAAAAAAATGGTACCCATCTGCAAGCACTTCCTTTCGATTACAATATTTTTTATCAAAATCAGACCACCAGGGGCGGAGTTTCGCGGTAACACACATAAAAAAAAAACAGTCGAATTGATAACCTCCTTCTTTTTGAAGTCGGCTAAAAAGAAAGCTATTGTAAAGTTTCCGAGTAATGTGAGTAAACGGTTATGTATTACATCCGTATGACAATACAACCTGAGTCAACTAATGACTGCATGTGATTTCAAACATACACAAATAAATACATAAACTTGAAAATTTAACTATTCTTTTGTTCTTGATTACGATGAAATTACAATTTGGAAGACTTTATGAAAATCTTTTGTTCCTTATACAAAAAAAAAAAAAAACTGTCAAAGAGCAATAAAATATTTCATCGATAAAAATAAACATAGATAAAAAATTAAAATGACTTTATTACAAGTAAATATCTTTGTGAGAGATCTAGTTATTGAGTGAGACAGTCGCGGTTGCGGAGGAATGCAATTAATTTCCGTTGATCGCATATAAAACAAACTTTGAGTCTCGCACCTCGACCGACAGACAAAAAAATATCTCACCCGCGCCGTGGCAAGCAGACAGTGTGAGAAAAACGAGTACAACCTGCACTAGAGTCGCATAGCAACAGTTATTTCATGCACGGAAATTTAACCTTTATTTTCTAAACTAGAAGGGTGTTTATTTTGTAATATATTAAAATTACAAATGTGAATTTGGATAGGTGTACCACTAAAGGCATGATGAATCGTTTGTACGTTTGTGAGTCATCGCAACCAATATCAGGTAAAAACTTGCTTAACTTGCTTCGCCCTCTAGCGGTAGTGATGTGTAAAGGGTCGATAAAACTTTAAATCACTTTATTCGATATGGAATGTGGTATAACCGCAGATTATTTTAAAACATGTAATTAATACGTTCTTGTGGTTATTTCTGATTATAGTGTTATTTTCTTGTCATAAGAAGTCGCATTTATATTAAATTATCATAATTAATATGTATAATATTTTACTTTATTCAACAATATTAACATCGTAATGAAGATAAAATCTTTAAGACTAAGCCGCTTAATTAAGAGGCTGAAACTGCAATATGTAACTAATGCATAAACAGAAAAAAATGGGCTTATCTTACTAATATCATAATTGCGAATGCTTAGATGGATCCATGGATGGATGGATGGATGGATGATTGTTTAAAGGTATCTCCGGAATGGCTCAACGGATCTTGATGTAATTTGGCACAGATATAGAACATGGTCTGGAAGAACACATATGCTACTTATTACATTTATTTATTTAATTCGATACAGACGGAGTCGCGGGCGACAGCTAGTTAATTATATTGTTTACATTAACATGTTCATTACGCTGGCATGCATGCATGATAATGCTATATTTTGGTTTGATATATTCATATTTATCAGCAGTACATATTGTGTTACGTGTTTATTCCAACAACGTCTTTGTACAGAAGTGGTAATTAAAAATGATATCGTATATCTCATACAATTCAACTTTGTCAACGTCATGTGATCGGCATTTTGCCTTGACCGTAATCATTGTCAACTACAAAATGTCTTTCATAAATATTTAGAGTCACAGTTTAACTTTTGATATTCCCATTAAGAAAATTTTAAAATTATCAAAAATGGCACTTACTCATTTGCTCTGTTGCAAATTTATATCGCACAAATTAACTCGCAACTTAAAACACTTTTTTAAAGCCCTGACCGTGGCTTTCTGACACCAAAATCTCTAAATAAAATATATTGTCATTTCTGTCATTATCTTTGACAAAACAGAGATAACAATGTGTTTTAAACGGACATTTTGATCTCAGAAACCCACGGTAAGTTGTATCAATTAAGAAATACCTTTGTCCTAAATATGCCAATGGTCAGAATATGATAAATAAATGACAGATCAATGCTATATTATTAAAAGAAACGAAGATACTCGATCTTTGGCCCGCGCGACCTCTCGCTGGAGCTCTATAATTGTTCAATTAGTCACAAGTCTTGGTATGCTCGATGAATGATGAAACTTTGTTATTGTCTTTGTATGTCTTACGATCATGTCCTTACAGAATGTGACGTTGAATTTTTTTTCATTAATTAAAATGAACAGGTTACAGTTGATATGACAAATGAACCTAAGTTATTGTTGTTTCTTTAGAGGTATTGAGTAATAAAATTATATCGATATATTATCGATACAGCTGTACCTACACTTAGCATCACTAATAACGCGTAACCGTAGTAGTCGTCTATACTTTCCTAACGGGTCCTATTGCCTTCTCCCTTTTACCTTTTAGAAATCATCTCTTATCCCTGTCCAGCGTGGGCGTAGTCCAAATAACTGGGCACAGATTAGGCAAAAAAGGTGGGAAGATGGCCGGTAAGGGCCCAAGAGACTTAATTGAGTATTCTTTGTTGATGGAATTCGGTCTTCAATAGATTGTTAAGGCGCTCGCCTCTCGCCTGTCAGACAAGCTGAAAGCAATTCTTGTGTCCGCGTCATCAGTATTTATTAAACAGAAAACGCTAGAAATGACTTGACTTTTTTCTTCTAATTAAAAATATTACAGTGTTATTTGTACAAGCTATTTGCAGAATATGAAAGTAACAAGCGAATGAACGCATGGAATAAGGAATTGATTAGAGGAAGCGAAGCTTTATTAAATAAATTTCAATACGACGAGGAAAAAATACAATAAATATTGAAGTAAATTCGAAATGATTTTGAAAGAGTTTTACATAAAATCTTTTATTTTTTAATTAAGGCAAATAAATTAGTCACTTAAGTATCAAAATAAAATAATGAACTCCGAATATCATTCATATTAAAAATGGCGGTTGGTCTCTCGCTATTGTTAGCAATTTACATATCAAATACTCAGCTGCACTCGACGAGTAATAAAAGTGTATGTGTGTGTACTCGTATGTGTAAGTATGTACAAGGCTGCGGGTGTGTGCGTAAGGCACAGGTCAAACTGTGCTCAGCCACGATGCTGTCGAAGCGTTTTGTATAATGACGTGGCTTACTATCTTCGTATGCACATTATTAATGAAATATGGTAGGTATAACCTGATTATTTGCCTACTACCATAAAAAATCAAAATATTTTACATTCCAGCTTTTGAATCATAAGGCTGACGTAGGTATGATATAAAATAGTAGATAGACTGCAAGGTGATCCGACTGCGGGTTGCCTGACCGTGAGCCAACAATAATAGTTGACTTTACTTAGGGTTGCCAATTTCCGATAAAATATACCCGAACACTAGGCGCAAAACAGCGACATCTTTTGACTTGTTTCATAACACCTACTCTGACTAATGCACCGATGTAAATTCCGTAATATGCACCATGCAAAAGGTTTTTGGTTAAACTCAAAGAAGTGGCAACCTTGCTCTCACTTGACTGGTCGGTGCTATTCTCGAGTGTCAATGTGCGACTTACTATTACATAATTATATTAAAAACTGAATTATCTTTTCATAAACATCTAAGAGTTACAAATTACTAACACATAAATTATTTTAATAAATGGGAGGAATTTTAAACCGAACTTCAGTTGTAGATGTGCAGTCAGTCGTGATTAATGTTTTTTTTTTAATTAACAACTACTAGTTATGTAGATGAATACGTCTACGGATAAGTAAGCTAAAATTGCTCGTCAAATCTCCAACACACACATAATTTTAACAACGTTACACATATTTATGTTTTTATTGCTGGCCAGTAACAAGGTCTTTATAATTTTTGTTTTAATTTTTCACATCTGCAATTAAATAAAACCTTTTTGTCTTTGTTCACGGACGTTTAAACGTGTTAATAATTCCAGTTTACGTGATACACTTAATTCTTCTAATAAAAGTATTTACTAAACTATAAAGCTTTCTAATCAAATAAGACATCACAGAATTTAACATGATTATGCTAAAAGTTTTCTTTTGTTTTTTTTTCGGAACAAAAACTAGGTACGAAACATATATATTCTTTATATGTTCAAATTGTAGTGTAAAAAATGTAGACGTGGCGTCCCATGGCGGGCACAGGACAGAGGAATGCAGTTCAACTGGGTCCAGAGTGGCACGCACACACACACGACGCTTGTGTGCGTGTTAGTACTACGGAAACTCATTCGAAGGTCCCTTCGATATATTCGACTTGTAGTCGCGAATACTTCTGCTGCAAAACTTTTAATTGGAACCATTTTATTTAAAAATAACAAATTTTTCTGCTTCTTATCTGTAAATATTTTTATTCAAAATCAAATAATGAATCATCATTTATTTCTAGTATTTAAATATTATATATATATATAATAAATTATTGTAATTGTATGTTAATCACGCTGACAAAATAATGACAATTACCTAAAGAAGTAATCATTTTTTTATCTTTACATTTCTTGAGATTAATTATTGAAAATATCTTGAAAAGCTATATACATGAAAATAAAAACAGAATTAATAAATTCAATGTGTCAAAGAATTATTTTTCTATCGACTTTGTAACGAGTTTTTACATTGGTAGTGGTTTTACATCAGTGTGGGTTTTAATAAATACTTACACTAACGCATTTTTATAAGGAACGATTCACGAAGTCGCTAATTTGAGCGAAATCATTTAACGTTACATAATAAGCGACGAGCGAGACTGCCAGGATGAAATAACAGTAATTGCTTTGAGCTATACAATCAAATTAAATGATCAAATTAAAGCCGATCATATTGGTTTGGATAGTTTTTTTTTGGGATTTATTCATAAACTAGCCGTCACCTGCGGATCCGTCCGCGCGGAATTGAAAAAACGTAATAAGTAGCTTATGTGTTCTTCCAGACTATGTTCTACATCTATGCCAAATTACATCAAAATCCGTTGAGCCGTCCCGGAGATACCTATAAACAAACATCCATCCATCCATCTAAACCAGTGGTTCCCAAACTTATTTTGTCTACTGCCCACTTTGAGAATAAATATTTTTTTAGCGCCCCCAAATTTTCACATATTTAAAAACCACTATAACTTTAATTAAATTAATTAATTATTGTGAACTATACATGTATATAAACGGAGAATTATTACTTTTACCGCCCCACTTGAGTCCTGCAGCGCCCACAAGGGGGCGTTATCGCCCACTTTGGGAAAGACTGATCTAAACATTCGCATTTATAATATTAATAAGAAATATATATATGCACAAACATTTATCTTCATTTACTTGAATCACACATAACAATTGTTTTAAGAATACATTTGAGTGAATCATTAGTGTAACTACACAAACAATACAATTAACAAAAACGTCATAAAGAAAATAATAGTTTAAAAGAAGGCTTTATCAGAGCACTATCGACGACGTTATTTATATGACGAAAGAAGTCTGCCAAAAATATTCAATTACACAATTTCCCACGAATGTTACATACAATATATAAGTATCTACTGGCAAAAACATTACTCGAAACATATTGTTTTTTCTATATTTATAAAAAGAAAGACAGAAACATATGTGTGGAGCAGTATCACAATTCCAAGTGACATATAGCCAAGATTTTAACGTAACTTAAAAAAAAATGGCGCAAGAATAAGGTGTTTATTTTTAGTCTGTATTTGATTGGAGATAAATCTTTTGATTGATCTCAAGATTGTTTAAGATAGTTGTTGTCTATAACTCTTGCATGTCAATAATATTAAGATTGTTAGGAACGATAGCTTTCTCCTAAATATTCTATAATCTGGGACCGCGACAGTTCAACCACAGAAGCACAGCTGAACAATCTTTTCGCGAAGCGTTTCAAGGCATTTTTGACACCCTTGTAACTTCGTTGTGGATAAATCTAGAAGGTGGAAATTTTAAACATTAATAGATAAATATACCATCTTTTGAAGGAGGTCGGTGGCTCAGGGGTTAAGCACTTGGCTTGCAATCTGCAGGTCCTAGGTTCAAATCCCGCCATGTACCAATGTGTTTTACGATTCTCGATTTACATATGTACATTTATCAGACGTTCTTACGGCGAAGGAAAACATCGTGATACATATCTGAGAAGAAATTTAATGATATGTGTGAAGTCAACCCGCTCTGTGCCAGTGTGGTTGACTATGGCCTAGTCAACCCTAACTTAGGGTAGGCTCCGAGCCCCTTGGTGGAGACGTATACTCAAAATTTATCAAGTTCATTACTTTTCAAAGTACCAAAAAGACACTGCTTTCCTATCATGTGAAGTATTGTATTTTAATCGTGGCACTTCTTACCTCAACTGTGATATTTGTATGGAAAATTATTTTAATAGAAATAATAAACTGCGTGTTGCAGTTTAGATAATATTTGTCCTATCATTACTTAAGTAACGTTTCTATTAATTTGTCTTATTAACTTAACATGTCACTTTATCAATTTTTTTTTATTTATATTTTAAAACGACCGTATGATTACGTATTTGTTCAGCGATAATAAATTCAGATAATGTTGATAACCTGAATTCTGCAAGTGGGTTAGCTGCGAGCTGTAAGCGTGTTCTACTAAATTCCTAAGGCACTTCCACTAAGTAACTGGTATTATTGTAACATTTCTACTGACACATTCGCGACAACTACAGAAATAGAAATTATGACTAATTGACTAGTGGAAAATGAGCTTAAGACGCACTGCCTCGTACTGTGCCAGTCGACAGCTTCAAGTGAACGACATTAGATGATATGCTGTTGTAATACATTGAAGTGTGTCTGTCCGGCGCCGTTTGTCTAATGAAATTTAACATCCTTATTGCATATGTAAACCCGAAAATTTGTTATATGACTGGTCAATAGTCCAAAGTGATATGTTACGATAAAATCACGACATTATCACGTAAAAACATTCAATGTATATAAGTTATCAACTAAAATTGTTCAGAAAATTGTGTTTAATAATGTCAATAGTTGATGTATGTAGCATAGATTTTTTAATCGTGTAATCTATGAGATTAAAAATGTTTTCTTAAATCTAATGATAAGGATGTATATTTGATTGAAATATGATTTTTATCTATGTTGTTAAATATCAGGAAAAATGAGTTAAAACATATTCGTAACAAAATGTAATCTCTAAAGAGTTTGTTCCTAGTATCAATCGTAAGTACTATTAGTGCCCGAACATTGTAGATTTAGGGAAAATCTACAATATGCGTAGTCTAGACCTAGTGGTCTCGTCCTATCTTTTTTATAAAATTAAAATAGAAATAAATGAATTAAAGTAAAGATAAAAAACTTATTTGTGAGAACGTTACGTTTATTTGTTAACGCCATCTACCGGAAAAGAGTAGCCGATCAATTTTTTTTTCTGTTACTAAAACTGTAAGCCGACTTGCGAGTGAAAGCCTAGAAGAAAAGAAAAGAAAAAGTGTAAGCTAAGCTAAGGCCTTAAAAATGAAACTGTTTGTAGATACAGTGAACTGAATTAGTCAAATGTCGAAAGTTCGAAAATGTACAGATAACAAAAACACGTCACACTAAGACTCGTAATTTCACAAACAAAAATTCCGAATAAACAAAAGACACTGTAATTTCAAACATGGCGGTCGTCAATATGGCGTCACATTGAATTCTCGAAAGCAGTATTGTGTCATTTAAAGTGCGATTATCGTAATCTGACGAAGCTACACGATACGCAGATCGCACAATAATCGAAACACATTTTACCTTTTACATTTGCATTTAGTGAGAATAACACACTCGTGCGTTATGCTTTTATCAGGCCGACAAAACAAAAACATATTTTGTCTACCCATAATTTTCCTTATTATTATTATTTTCCTATAATTTTCCTTATTATTATATATAACTTCAAACTTTCGTGGTTTTTACTATTATACTGTTCGTAAGAAACGGGATTCTTACCACGATTAGGCTGTTTAAGCTCCCGATATTTCGGCACAGTTGCATGCGCCATGTTCACAGGTTGACTGGGAATCCCGTTTCTTACGAACTGTATATTTCCTTATTATTATTTAAATAACGTATTTTGAAAACCAGTAAAGGCATTCAATACCTGTAAAGGTATATACCTATTTAAGTTTCGAACGTCTACAATGAATCTACAACTACAATGATATTATCAAAGCGTAACACAACGTCACATAACACCGTTTTATTGGTACAAATCTGTTAATACTTCAGTGTTCTTAATGATAGGTTCTTTAAATCCCAATTCATTCTTTTCCGTTCTTACGGTAAAGTTTACTACTAATTTGATCAAGAATGACGCCAACCGATGAGCAAGTAGTTTCTATAGGGATTGTGGAAAACTTGGTTTACATTCTTTTGGATTACACCCCCTTGCCCCTCCCCCTCCCTGTCTACGCTCATGGCTTCTAACTAAGCTAACATATATAGACCTTTTCACACAGATTCCGAAGTACCTAAACTGAACATAACTCAAGTCTGTTTTTGGTGTTCTACTTGTTTTAATTCGTCTAAGAAAATGCCGAAGAAATTCAATGTAAAATGAGTTATCGGCGACAGGTATCTTATCACTATCGCGACTGATAGTCGCTGACATATTCAGTTATAGAGGCAGCAGCGTCGCGCGCGTGTGTTTTATATAATTTTTTTAATTAACCGAATTTGATAACAGTTTAACATATGTAAGTGATAATGCATGAATTCATTTAGTGCAAGTACTTTATCTATTTGAAAAATTTACTATTAATTCTGTAGGATCATTGAAAAATTGTTTCATGTTGTCTATTTCGGTATTCTGAGTAATTCTTTGTTAATATTTTTCATGACTGAAACCTAAAATAACTCATCGAGTTTACTGAATGAGTGTTGAATTTCCTTTTCTGGTTGCGCTCAAAGTATCACTAATTAGATGTGTCTATAATATATTGGAATATTTCTATTGATATATTTAAGAAAATGACATATACTTCAATTTAGTTACTAAATCAGTTTTCAATACGTACTGTTTTGTTAAAGCTGAAAGTTGGTCGTTTTGAGGTGTTTTTTGAGGTTCATTTTGAATCACCATATCGTCATCGGTTGTAAAAACCAATAGAATACACTGTTTTAAAGATCTATGTTTGATGCTGGTTTTATTTATTCGACTGTTATTTATATACTGCAATCTGATCCGTTCCACTGCAGTTATGTTATGTTATCCTAGTCAGTGACTGTTACCGGTTCGCAGTATTTTTTTATTTATCTCCTATTATACTTAATTCATTATTAGATTTACAGACCCATTAACTAATTTCAAAAATGTGTCACAAAATGATCGAAAAGATTAGAATCCGTCATGTAAAGTTTTACACTGCTTATCCTGCATCTTTACTCCATAAGTATTTGAACTTGTGTTCTTGGCCCTTGGTGTTGATTTAATATCAGAAATATACACTTAGTGTTTTCATTACACTAATATGAGTGCGTTGTTTAATCTATTTAATTATTTTCAGACATCTTCTATTAAATTTTAAAACAGAATTATTAATAATCGAGGATGTTGGCGGCGACGCTTACAACGTTGACGCCGCGGATGCGGTTCAACTTCTCCAAGCCTAACATAGAGAATATAGTATTCAAGATGCACTATAAGGCGACGGTGACCCTTCTTCTAGCTTTCGTGATCCTCGTCTGCGCGAGGGAGTACTTCGGAGAGCATATCAAGTGTATATCAGATCAGGGTGTGCCAGATCATGTTATTCAGACGTACTGCTTCTTTATGGCTACGTTTACTATCGTAAGTTTTGTTATAATGTACCAATAAATATCACTTAAGAGTAATTAAGTGCTAAACTTAATCGCTTAATAGATATTTGGTAGAAATCTAAATAGAAAAACCAAGGGTCTGTCTAAATAACTTTTGTAGAAGACATATTTAATTTGAAATTTTTCAGTCAATTGTTACACGATAAAGTACAGACTGCTTACATAATAGTACAAAATAATATAGCAATGGCAATCCAAAGTTCACTTTTTTGACGATTTATTACGGCTGACATTTGACGAGATGACATAAATATAATGGGGATAAATAGATCAAAGTCGCTTATCGTAAACTTCAAATATCTACAGATCAACACGCTGATAAAGTCTAATGTTTCTATTTGACGTGTGGCGAAATTAGATTATGTTTTGTCAGCTCATAAGTGACTATGACTTGGCCTTAGTTAGCCATACTGTCACAGTGAGGGTTGGTTGATTAAATACATATCTTTGAATCCCTTCGCTGATATGCAGGTTACGATGTTTTTGATGTTGATAAGATTACACGGTCACCAGGTCCGACATTACAACGAGAGCCTGCTGCAGCACGGCTTCCTGCCCCATCCTGGGGTAGGGCCACTCATGGAAACGGACAAGACGCTGCACCATACATACTACCAATGGGTGCCGTTCGTGCTGTTCATACAATCAATATGCTTCTACATGCCGCATTATATTTGGAAGAAGAAAGAAGGTAAAAAAGATAGAAAATACGGATTATTTTACGTGATGATAAGTAAAAATGCACGCTAAGATCATAAACAACACTTACAAAAAATGTCAGGGAGTAAAACCTTAACGTATCCTTGATTAAAAAAAAAATTCAGTATAATTGATAACCTCCTTCTTTTTGAAGTCGGCTAATAAGAGCTCAATGGAAAGTTGGGATGCTATAGATGAAAAGGTCTGAAGACGATCAATGTTAAGGCATATTTAGACATAATCCGGAATCGTACGAACAACGGCAGTCGCTTTAAAGCGAGACAAACGTATGGGAATACACGACAGCGCTATATCGCTGACGTCATCGTCGGACAGCTGGAATTGTACGATTCCGGCTTATGTATAAATGAACCTTTAGTTTACAATTGAACATTTTCAAAATAGTTATAAAATAAGCAGTAGGTAAAACTAGCTAAAATATTGTCTATACTCCGCTAGTATTCAAAAATATATTAGAAATAAAACAAGGTTTAGAATTTACAAGATAAATAATTTAATTATAATAATATCAAAAGAAGTATTCAATAACATCGCACTTAAATAACTCGAGTGGCTGATAGCGAGTGAGGTGATATGCCACTTGCAGCTACTACACACAAAGGTGACCAGTGATTGCCCTAATATTATCAAAAGATTTGCAGGAAAACGTATAAATTATTTCGATTTTTACCATAAAGAATTTTTAATATGACTATCTTTCAATCCTAAAGATGGAGTAAAGTCCAAACCGAAAATCAAACTTTCGTGATCTTATCCGAATATAACTTGTGGACTATTTTTTGCATTTTTAATCCAACGTATACATATAGATTTGGCAATAAATAAAAAGGAAAAAGAAGCTAACCTTCTAATTCCGTTGTAGGTGGTCGTGTAAAGGCGCTGGTGGACGGGCTGCAGTACGCAGGACTGGCGCTGCACGCCGAGGATATGAAGGTGGGAGGCACCACCGTGCCCTCGCGCACAACCATCGATAATCAGATCAACCTAATCAGAAAAGATATCATAATGAGGTAGATGGACAAATCCTAAATAAGATTTTTTTAAGCAGACTAGCAAAAGATACTAAGACTAGATAAAAGCACAAAGACGTTATTTTGAATAAAAATAATAAAAATACGAGTACATATAATTAATTACACAGGTTACGCGTGACACGAACGTGGTCGACGTGGCTGGTGACGATGGAGGTAGTAAACCTGGTGCATCTGATGGTGCAGATCTGGCTCATCGACGTTTTCCTCAACGGTCAGTTCATCAGTCTCGGATCTAACGTCCTCTCTTACGGCGACTGGGAACAAATTACAGATCCTTTAGAGACGATATTCCCAAAGGTAAAAAACTACGCTACTTCTATACCTTTCTTACCTTTTTTCTCTGTATATCTCTATCAGCCATCGTATCTGAATTCTCACGTACACATACTACAAAATACGATAGTACAGACATAGATTGATTTTGATTTTATGTCTGTGACGATGACAGGTGACAAAGTGCCTGTTCCACAAGTATGGTCCGAGTGGCTCAATCCAGCAGCACGACGCGCTCTGCGTCATGGCGCTCAACATCATCCACGAAAAGATATATACGATCCTTTGGTTCTGGTTCCTCTTTCTGTTCATCGCCTCCTTACTGGGTAAGTTGGATTGTATTTCAAAGGTTCTTCTTGTATAGTTTTAAAGATATCACATCGTTCTTCATTTTTAAACCTCAAGCAAAAGTTTGATCATATAAATTATGATTAATTGGAATAATTCATCCCACGTGATAAATTTCCAACATGTATTCTATTTGCAGCTGTGATCTGGCGCGTGATATCGTTCTTCATGTACCGTCGCTCGCTGAAGTTCAACCAGCTGGTGTTCAGGCAGGTGTCCCCGGGCAAGTTTGATCCGCACAACGTGCTGCACGTCGTCAATGGTTGCCAGTTCGGTGACTGGCTCTTCCTTTACTACCTCGCTAAGAACATGAAGACCTCTGTATTCCAGTAAGTATTGAACACTTCTTTTAATCTTTTCTTCGTTAAGTTTCTATTCAAATCTTTTTGAATTGTGTACTATGTCCTATGATTTTGTGGAATAAAGAGGATCGTTGCTATGAATGTCTTTACACGTTATTAGTTATTTATTGCAATATAATAAAGAATGAACTTACTTATTAGGTTCATCAAATCTTTCCTCAATGAAGAGTTTTATCATCATCACAAGAAAATTTCAAACTAAATTCTTTGTTCCTTTTATTATTCTTTTGAAGTATATTTGCAATAAGCAAAGGTTTGAAGCTAGTTCAGTGCATTTTTTCTGCCAGTGGTCGTTTCATTTAGTTTTTTTTTTAATCCTGTTACAGACAACTTTACGCCCGCGTGGCTGAAGAGTTAGAGAAACGAGAGCTGCCAATGGACCAGGATGGTTATGAGGAAAAGGGTGCTGAACCCATACTCCTTGGAAAAGTCGATTACGCTGATGAGACTATGCCGCTGAAGCCTGAGAAGAAAGCTTCATAGTGAGGAGAAGTAGGTAGAGATTTTGGACTGTGATTTATCTAGTATTAAGTTGTGCTCAAATTAAATGAGATTTAATACGTCACTACACTTAGATGTGTGAAGATGCATTGTATGCATAAAAATATTTAATTATAATGACTTCACCAGTTTGAAAATATATTAATTGTATTGTAACTTGACTTTTTTTAATGTTACAACGTTTTTCGATTGTTAATTTAATGGAAGAATTTGAGATTGGTGATAAATAAGGATTGTGACCTTATCTATGGTCGTTTATCAAAGTATTAATTCTGCCATATTGATATGGTAATGATGTAAGTGTTTAGAGTCGAATTTAATAATTGAAGCGATCCAAAAGGAAGCTGAAAATATTTGAAATGAGTATTTATTTAAAACTATGATAGGTTAGTTTTGCGAAAAAAATATTGCAAAATTACGAATTATTGTAAACTTGTGTAATTTACAGCAGCAACATACCTCTACTTGTTGTGTGTTAGTGGAGATTAATGTTGCCAGTTTGTGAATTTTGTATTATTTTTTTTTTACGAATTTAGTTTGTAATTTTAGAAACGAATTATATTTACGATTTTTTACAATGGTTTTGTTTTATTAACATTCTCCTATTGTATTGTTCTTATTTTAAGTGACAGTTTATTATATCTTATTGGTTTGAATCCACACCACCGCTACAAACCGCTACCATCAGCGCCATAATAGCGAAAATAAAATTGGCACAAAATACTACGTCCTATAGCCACATGTCACAAAAGTTTTTTTTTTATCAACAAAGCAATGACATCAATGTAATTAAAGCCACTGTGATATATTTATGAGCACACTGTTAATTTTGCGTCTGATGTAATGAAAATTGTGTCACTAACATCTCTGCCTTGGTGCCAATACAAATAAGTAGATTTCAACATTATAATTAGCATATTTTGTGTTAATGGCGTCTTATTTGCTTTTATATTCTCTTTAAAATATTTTAATGACTAGTCGTAAAGAGTTAATATACTTTAACGCACTGGCAGAATTAGCAGCTCATTGCTATTTCTTAAAAAAAACAAATTTAGGCATAAATCTCATCTTTTTTTATTTGATAAATAACGTCATCAATCGTATGAATCTAAATTATTTTTTCATCTGATTAAAAAAGAAAAATAGTATGCATTCATGAAGTGTCTTTCTTTGAATTTCAATTAATATATGCCAAAAAATTGGCAAAAAACCAGTTATGTCTACATTTTAATATTTAATTATCTTAATATAACTGTTGTTTATAATTGGTTTATAATCTTACAAATTCATATCATAGCTAAATGGAAATAAGTTAATTTATTACATATTGAAGGCATATTACGCTTTTTTTCTTATTATCGGAACGAAATTGTAGCATTCTCTCTTTCAAATGATACATGATAGTTTGAGTGTGAAGCATTCAAACGGACAGACAGATTCTTCGATGGTAGATATCATAACGCAAAATTAGTATTGGTTTGTTCACTCTAATAGTTATCTCTAAAAAGACACTCCAATTTTTTTCAAAGGATATACATACAAAATGTTATCCTACTTTAAGTTAACATTTAACATTTAAACATGATAAGGTGAGGGAGTTGTATTTAACCTGCGATTAAGTAAGAGCCTTGGTTTAGAGCTAGAAGCTTCGATTTATGTTATATAGCTTTCTTCCCGTAAGAAGCGCAGCGGTGCGGTGTCGGAGTGATGACCTGTTAATGATGCTTCGGGACGCACGTACACGGAAGTTCAAATAATTAAATAAATAATTTTAATGTTTTATAATTTTTTTATTGTGTTTTTATATTAATGTATTAAATTTCTTTTATTAACGTTCGTAATCTAGACGAGTATATAGAGATAGATTTATGTTTTAAACGATTTTGAAAAACTTATCGATTCTTCTATATCCAAAGTTGTCTAGTTTTTTTAACATAACATGTTATTCGATTCAAAGTTAACTAATAATGGAACACACGTAGGTCAATTAACAGGCACCACAAAACAAAAGCGCACCATTCGGTTCAATGTAATAATTATTGTAGTGAAAATTGTAGTGTCTGTACGTAATATCGAAAAATAAATCATATTTCACGAACATTATGTATTTGTGTTACTTATGACGAAAATATAGTTTTAAAAATTGTTGTCTGACTCTTTTGTGGCAGGCGGCTGAATCTCCGGAACGGCTTTGACGTAAACGTGAACGTATTTGACGGAACTTTAATGGTAGGTAGAAAAGAAGCTTATTTTTGTTTGTTCTGCGCTGACGAAGTCGCAGGCGATAGCTAGTTTTCAATAAATGTGGAGCGTCCCGCAGCATTCGCGGAATACCTGGAATTTCGGTCGCACAGGTAGCGGGCAGCGGGTAGCGGGCAGAGGGCAGCAGACACCGACTGGTTTGGAGCCGCGCCCTCCCAGCACCCACACACGAGCCTGTCAAACTGCGTCCATGACCCTAGCGCTTCTCAAACTGTACATCATGCCACTCATGTTAAAATCACACCTCAAGGCTGGAGACTACGGTCATTTAGGCCGAACATTGATGTACGATTCATGTTGCGATTTTTCTTACTTCTGGTTTCCATTGCAATACAGCTGTACAAAAATATACTGTCAACTAATTTATTTTCTGGGTTAGGTCAGTAACTGTTATATTCTGGGTAAGGGGATAGATCTTATATATCTGGGTGAGTGGGACTGATATTATCTCGCGGACGCGGCCCGTTGCTCATTTAGTGACAATAGATAGGTACTTCAATTTATAACACTTTGAAAATCAGTGTCCTAGACATCATTGTAAATCTCCATGAGTTGCAACATGGTCCATATTTCTTTTACTGATTTTAAAATTCTTATCATACCAATTAAAACCTTATCAAGTCTTACCTAAGGATTACATTTGAATGACGGCTTGAGAAAGAATAAGCAAGTGAAAAGGTTCTTATGCCAGCAAAGCATTCGAATAGTTTTGTATTCCATTATCATAGCGTTTTACTGTTTGTTCTATAGACCAGGGATGACGAACCTTTACGTATTAAAGTGCCATTTATATAAATTAACTAGCCGTCGCACGCCACTATCTCTACGTGGAATTAAAAAAAAAAATAATAAGTAGCCTATGCGTTCTTCCAGACTATGTTCTATCTACATTTGTGCCAAATTTCAATAAGATTCGTTGAGCTGTTCTGGAGATACCTTCAAAATATTGGCATTTATAATATTAGTAAGATCTTTAATGAGGTCATACAGGTCTTCAAATAATTACGAATTAGCGTAGGAATCACACACATTTGCTCCTCATTTAATACCTATTTCACACTTCTTAGTGCATACTAAATTTTATGATCTGTGACGTCCCCAAAACGCGATACAATTGTCGTGTGCTAAAGGTTCGCCATCCCTGCTATAAAGCATGGCGCTTCGTGCGTTTACTAATACAAAAACTATCGCCGTTTTATAAAAGGCGCGCAACTTTAAAACTTTAAACTAAGTAAGTGTTGACCTTTTTTTTACATTTATTTATTTAGCTTATTCATGATTTCATGAAGCATATGAATGCTGCTGCTGATGCTGACCATCAGATTGTAAATATTGACAATTTATAATGAAACTAGCTGCAATCTAAAAAGAAAATATAATTGCTTTATTCTTTATGTGACAAAAATAACGTGGCTGAAAAATTTTATTTAGTGTATATTTAATAGGACTTTTAAAAAGTAAATGACCATTTATTAACCTGGCAAGTTTATAAAAAAGTCAATAAAACAAATAGCAAGAAAATTAAATAAAAGGATAATGCAATCCAATACCAACTGATGCAACACAGCTCTTGTTAATGCAATGGGTTTATAACACAAATAACTTCCTATATTGCTTAAGCAACAATCTTTTCCTAGAAATCGCAGCATAAGCAAAACTTCTGCTTTATTCAAATAAGCAAAAATATCGTTTCCTTGTTTATATAAAAAAAAAATTAAGTATCACGTTTAATATTAGAAATCAAGTTAATGAAAATGAGGTCATATTGCATCATTGTTAACTTTTTTCTGTCTCTACATTATCAGTGTTCGCCTCATTATAAAGATTCAACATTATAATCATACTCAAGAAATAACATCTCATGGTCGTACTCGTATTGCTTTATTAAATTAAACAAAATCTATTTCGTATAGTTTCTTTTAATTACTTGTTTTATAACGTGTCCGACATTAGTAAAATATTATTAGTATACGTGTTTAAATCACACGTGTAATTCTATGTGCAGGTACAAATTGAACTAATCTGCTAGCCGGTTCACTGATCTGTGTCACACATGTGAACCGTGTGATAATCTGCAGATTTTCAATTTAGTTGAGTTACACATGTCTATTACTTATAACTAGCAGTCCGCAGTCTAGATTCCTAGATTAATCGGAAATTCCAAAAATTAAGATGTCACATACAATCTACTAAATTCTGTAACTTTAAAAAATACCCCCGCTGTCATTTAATCCATTTTGATTATTTCGGCTAACTACTTTTAACGTGATTTTGTCGAATTTTACGAAATTCAAAACAATAATTTACTTTTGGTAAAATGGAACGTTGAATGTCAAGCACAGGCTGGCAACATTTAAATAAAAAATGGCGGCGATGCGCTGTTTATTAGGCGTCCAAGTTGACATGTATCACTTGTTTCTTTTACCCTCGCACTGAACGCATATAGTTGTCTTGCTCTTAAATACGGCCGCCAAACGCACCGACGTAGGGTTGGCTGAGTGAAACAAAATAAAATTTTAGACAGCCGCACGGATCAGCCGTGTGTCGCAGAGGAGATTCTGGAATTAATGGATTTTTATTATTTTTATGAATGTTACGAAAACAAATGTGTACGTTTTTAAGTGAAAAATGTTATGAACTTAAAAATACAGTTTTTGTATTAAAGACTTAAAAATTACTAACAAGGTAGTATGATAGTGTCAAAACAAAACATAACAAGTGAAGAAAATCCAAAAGTTGTGTAAACTGCAGAGTGGTAAGTAATATTCGAATTACAACAATTATAATTTTCTTTTATAACTTAAAAAACAACCATAATGCGTAGAAAACATGCAATTGATTAATTTCCGTTTCTACACTACACTGAACTATTAGAAATAAATTTAGCTATCAAAAAGGTGGGTGTTGTGTAATTTAACTTCACATTGACTAATGTCGTCAAATAAATATTAATATTTGCGCACTAATTGCAAAAATATTGTCACCTTATTTAATATTTTTTTCTTATAAAGCATTAAATACTTCAAAGTTAATTTGCCAGTTATTTTTATATTATTTACGTATGTTATCATTTTTAAAAATTACTAGAATTATTATGTACATGTCCTACATACATAGTTTATTTTATTATACTTGTTTTGATCCAGTACAAGTACTAATCATACTAAATTTAAAGTATATTTTATGCACTTTAACTGCTTTATATTTTGTAGATTCCTTATTTTTTTGGCAAACAATGGTTTACAATAAGACATTAAAAAGTCTGGTTTCTACTTTCTAGTTTGACATAGATAATACTTTCTGGGACATTCCAAATTATAGCCAGCATTTCTTTTCTGAAGCAAGATTTTTTTTAAATGAAATTAGTGCTTCTTAACATATTAATAAGTAGGAAGTTAAAGCTAATAGTTGCAGCATTTAATATAATATTTCTTTATTGATTTAAAGTAAATTTGTTAAATAAATATTTTACCCATTTTTCTTACACATTCTGTGTTGTTAACAGTAAGATGATGTTCAATTCATATACTCAAGAAATTTGAAAGATAAGAAAATATCTAATGTTAATACTGAGCAAACATTCAAACTGAGAATCAACAAGCAAACTGTAGGCCTTCTCATTAAATTAAAATTATCAATTAATATATGTAATAAACGATATACAATATATATATGTAATGAACTATTACTGAGGAGTAACATTAATTTTAATATCTATTTGTCTTACCAGAACATGGAGTATTTTATTATCTTTTATTACAAGACTAGAATAAAATTTAGTATTCTCATGAGACTATTCCACTAAGTTTGTAGACATAAAACTTTTTAAATATTGAGATAAACCATACATTTAAGTATGTAGGTACTTGAGGTAAAAATATTCCAAGCTTTTTTTTGTAGTTTCTATGTAACTGAGTACCAAATAGTATTTATTTGTACTGATATTCTTAATTTGAAATACGAGAATATTTTAAATTTCGAATTAGGAACATATGTTTTTTCATGTTAGATTCTTAGTGGCCAGCCAGTATCTGCCGGTATAATGACCGTGGAAAGGCCAAATGCGCCACAACGGACCGTATAATTTGGTCCATCCTGCAGCACACTTTAATCACCGATAATGCCGGACCGGGGAGGGCGGCTGTGATTTATAACTAAACCATTTTCTACCTTATAACGAACTGTTTAATTTTACGTAGTTTCGTTTTGTAACAAACTCGAACAAACGAATGTATTGAGTGAACTTCGAATCTGAATTATGTAACCCGACCCGAAATATAAATTCTAAATACCGTAGTAATCTCGATAACCGATAACTTTACACACCGTTATTAAAAGTGTATCCAGAGAGTTGGATAACTCATCAGTGTTGTATAAATATTCACTTTTATAATAAAATTATTTATAATATAACGAGGTAGTAATTTCCTGTGTAATCGTTCACATATATTGCATTTTTTTTAAGTATAGTCATAATACGAATGCTACTCTCGTCGTCTACTTGTGTCATTGACGTGGGAGTCAATTATCCCTTCCATCACAATGATTCTTGGCTCGTAACACATAATATACACGTGAACCGCCATTGATGACTACACAAAAACATGAGACCTACATGAATGTTACGCTAGACAGAACATCCGTTGAGTATTTGACATAATTGGCGGGAAAAGACATCTTTATTTTATAAGTTGTCGACAGTGAATGACGTTTTTAAATCAATGTTGCCATATCGTAGTACCAACATACAATGAATTTGATATCATCGAAAATATTAAATTATTAAACTCATAAACGTATTTTAGTAGTATAACTTATTTAGAATCATAGATCTTGTTTAATGGTTGTTATACCGAGTTTTGTAATTGATCCCTAAGGGGATTAAGTTTCCCGCCTTTTTTTTCGGCCATAGATTTGTTTACGTTAATACGCTACGAGAAATATTGTGGAAGTACTTATTAATTCTAAGTTTTTTTTTAATTCAGAACTTGACAAAATTGCAAGACAACAATTTTAACTACTGTTAATTGTAGTAATTGAGGAATAAAAAATATTGCACTACTAATAATTTGTTTACCATAATTTTTGATGGCGATTTGATCTTGCAATATCAGGCGTAATCGTACTAATATTATAAATACGAATATTTAGATGGATGGATGAATGTTTGTTTGAAGGTATCTCCGGAACGAGTCAACAGATCTTGATATAATTTGGCATAGATGTAGAATATAGTCTGGAAGAACAAGAAAACTACTAATCAAGTTTTTTTTTAGCTCTTTAATCAGGAAAAATTACATTTCATCGTATTGTAATTCACCTTATTTCATTTACCTTTTTTGGTAGACAGAAAAGGACGTTTCCTCACATTTATCCTTCTATAAGCGAAGTGGATATTGTAAGATAATTTTATTTTAACGCTAGCCGTTCTCCGCGTCTCCGTTCGCGCGAAATAAAAAAAACTTAATTAGTCACCTGTACAAAATTTCAGCGAGATCCGTTTAGCCGTTCTGGAGACACGTTCATCATCCATCCATCCATCCATTTAAAATATTAGTAAGGTAGGTCTTATATAAAGGTTTTAATTGGTTTTGGATAATTATTCCGAAATTTACTCTAAATGCAAACATTTTAATAGGTAAGATTAATGACTAAAAAGCACAAAATATATATAGATATTGAAGCTATTACGACATATTTAGTTATTTTGTCGTAACGTTAAAGTAAATCATACAAGGGCAATAAGATCAGGCCATTATCTTGGTTGTACCGTGAACTCGATATTGTGACATTCTGTAATTCCGTCGTTTTGATTGCCATAAAAGAAAATGCTCTCAAAAGTAACATAAAAAAAAAAATTCAAACAAAATGCACTAAAAAGAAACAAAATAATGTCATGAAAACTCTCTAAACTCTAGTAGTTAGTAGTAGGGGCTCAGTTTTCCGCAACTCCACGACAAGCGCGTATTTTGCGTGTCTCTAAACTCTAAAGAAAGTTCTCTTCTTTCTTGTAACATGTCTATATTGTATAATTATTGTTATTTCGCAGTCGGTGTCGGCCGAAGTAAATAGGTGACATTTTATATTTGAGATGTATTAGACATACTTACGTTTATGTCCCTACTTAGGCCGAAACCGACTCCAAAATAACAATAATTATACAATATAGACATGTTACAAGAAACAAGAGAACTTTCTTTAGAGTTTAGAGACACGCAAAATACGCGCTTGTCGTGGAGTTGCGGAAAACTGAGCCCCTACTACTAACTACTAGAGTTTAGAGAGTTTTCATGACATTATTTTGTTTCTTTTTAGTGCATTTTGTTTGAATTTTTTTTTTATGTTACTTTTGAGAGCATTTTGTTTGAAATTGGTTTTTTTAGGTTACTTTTGAGTGCATTTTGTTTGAAATTGGTTTTTTTAGGTTACTTTTGAGTGCATTTTGTTTGAGATTGTATTTTTTTTGAAGTCGGCTATTTTTTTTTCTTAAAATTTTTGTTTTATTTCACAATTTTTAGTGAATTTGAAGTTCAATTACAAATTTCCTTAATACATATAAAGACATAAATAAGACAAATAAAGAAAAGGACTTTCCTATTTGATATTTGTGTACTTCAATTCAAAAACTAATTTAGAATGCAGCAGATAACCACTTATCCTTTAAACAATGAAATAATTATCAAAATCGGTATACAAATTCAAAATTAACGAACTAATACATCGTAGCGTGCCTTTAATTATGTCCAGCCGCGCGTCGCACTAGCATTTTTCGAATGCGCGTAGTTTTTAATTATTTAATATCTCCCAAACTATTGATCAGAATTACATAGTTTAAAGGCTAATGTAATCTGCATTTAATACTCTAGCCATCAAACATATTTATTTGGATAAGGATTCATATCGAATATAATATAATAGGGCCGTAAGCTTACGACGCTGTTTTTCGTGTGCATTTTAATCGAAGTTTGTTCACAATAACATGGTTTTTGTGAGACATCCATAGATGATAGATATATGCCACCGAAGACATTTATTTAGCAAATTTAAGGATCTATAATTACTCCATACATCATTTTTATGTAAGTCATATAGTTTGACCTACGCAAGCCCAGAAAGCAAAATTGTGCTTTTCGTGTAGCATTTTTCGTTTCCGCGTAATTTTATTCTTACGATATCTCCTAAACTATTAGACAGAATGATATAGTTTCAATTGCAAATATAATCTACATTAAATTCTCTTGATAATGAACATGTTTATTTACATAAGGGTTAATACTGAACTCGAATAATAGCGTCGGAAATAGGGCATGAATTTATTTTGATGTTTCTGAAGAAAAAAATGGTTATTGTGAGAAAACTATAAAAGATAGATATATGCTATCGCGGACTTTTATTTAGCACATTTAAAGAGCTACAATTCGCCATACATCATTTTTATGTAGGTCCTATAGTTTAGCCTACGTAAGCGCTGAAAGCAAAAATGTCCCTAATGTTCGCAACAAATTTTGAAGCTATATTCAAAATCTACTAGTCTTCTAGTTATTTAAAAAAAAAAACAAAAAAATGGGACCCACCTGCAAGCACTTCCTTTCGATTAAAATATTTTTCATCAAAATCGGACCACCAGGGGCGGAGTTTCGCGGTAACACACATAAAAAAAAAAAAAAAAAAATACAGTCGAATTGATAACCTCCTTCTTTTTGAAGTCGGCTAAAAAACAAAACATCTTCTTCCAATGAAAGACATCATGCAAAAATATTGTTTGTTACAGTCACTTTGTTTCCAAACGTAGGTAATTCTTAAATAATAAATATCTTCCAGAAAAGGATCAGTTCTGTGGATCTGGAGATCGTGCCGAGAAAAATTACATGACAAATCTCGCGTTCAAACTGTCCCTACATGAAATGTCTAAACGTGCGTTTCCACTTCGGCAACACTTGATACAAAAGTGTCGATAGTAAGTGTTTCTTGAAAGCATACCCTTAGAGAACATTTGTTAAACCTAGATGTCCTTAAAATAGTCTTGAAGGTCTAAGACTGGTTACTATATGTTGTGCTTATACCGTTGTCACTAGTTCGCCTTGACCGCGACAGGACCACATTTCTTGGTCCCAGTCTTGCATCTGGTCTTACTTTAAAATGTTAATGAGTTATTATTAATTCTGTGAGAAAGTTGTCGATTGATAGAGTTTGATTTTTATGTCTGTCATCACGCGATGATGTTTTTTTCAGCAATTTGTTTGTTTCCGATTAACAAATGGCTATAAATTGTTATTGTCGTAATTTCAATACAAGATCACGACGGAAAAATTTTTATGCTACTAGCTTTTACCCGCGACTCCGTCCGCGCGGAATAAAAAAAAAAAAAGAAAACGGGGTAAAAATTATCCTATTCCTGGTTCTAAGCTACCTGCTCACCAATTTTCAGTGAAATCGATTCAGCCGTTCTTGAGTTATAAATGGTGTAACTAACACAACTTTCTTTTATATATATAGATAGATAAGATATAGATTTAAATCCTTTGTTTTTTTTTCTATTTCTAGTTTAAGTAAATTATGCAATAGTATTTTGTGTCTTTTCTGAAATAAATAGTTTTGTTAGTACGGGCATTATTTTTCGAAGCATTTCTCTTTAATTGTGATCATTCCACAAGTGAATGTATTTACAAATATACATACAATAGTTTTGATTTAATGTCCCTGTTAAGTCTTTTATATTGTTTGTTAGTTATTGTTGCAAATGACAAAGAGAATGTTTAATAAACAATGTATTTAAATTAGTCTCACTTTCATGCTTTATCTTACTAATATTATAAATGCGAATGTTTAGATGGATGGATGTTTGAATGTATCTCCAGAACGGCTCAACGGATCTTGATGAAATTTGGCACAGATATAAAACATAGTCTGGAAGAACACATAACCTACTTATAACGTTTTATTATATTCTGCACGGACGGAGTCGCGGGCGACAGCTAATTTATTATAAAATCTTACATTTATTAGAAAAATTAAAGAATTTATTTTTTTAATATTATATCAGTAAATATGATGCATCTGTCCTATTCTAACACACATGTAACGTTTAAGTAGGTTACATGGTCCATGGCGCAGGAAAGCGGTAATTTTGGAAGTTGACATTTGGTCATTATGAATGACAACGCGACAGACAGGGCATTCACCTGATGTCCAAGCGTCTACATAACGTTACTTTATTTAGTCCTACGCGTTTAATAATTGAGATATAATTTGCTATACTTTATAGCAGCTAATCAAGATGTGTAATTATTTTTTTTTATTAACATTATATCGTGTTTCGTCTGATGAGTATGTGTGTTGGTGGCCTAATTTTAGTCCTCATTCCTCCTTATAAGAAAAGGATGGGAAGCGGAAATGGATTTGATAGAGGAGGGACTCATGGGTAGGGAAAATATTCTCTTTCTGTGCGCCTCCTCCGTCGAATATAGGTAAGCAAAGCATCTGTAATTGCAGATGGACAGATGTCTCTTCGTTTTTTCGCGAAATCAGGTTGCAGTTTGCTCGCTTGCAACCTTATAATAAAAAAAATGACTTAAATGAACTTTTAATGTATAGAGTATGGTATTATTAAAGTTTTCTATAATTAAAAAAAATCGATTTTGATAGCGCAAAAACTTGCACGTTGACACTAAACTACTGCTTGTTGGTAACAAATTAAACTTAGTAACGTGGGATTTTATTGTTGCCCCAAGGCATAGGAAGTGAATCAAAAAGCAGTCCAAACTGCTTTTTGATTCACTTCCTATGTCAGACATTATAATTATGTATTGACGTCATTAATATAATTGAGTTTCATAATTTATTTCTTATGTTCAGTGTCCAAGTAAATGATTATATCAAGGCAGTCATTGGAACAGAATTCTTTGTAAAATTTATAACCTCAAAAGCATGGCGTAGAGAAAGTGCATCCTAAAGTACCCGTTTCGATATACTTCATTCCGATATTCGGGTCGAATTGATCAATTGTCGCCCGGGTCAATTGCCACGGGCGTCCAATGAGCGGACACGGGCAATAAGTCAAACTGACCCATGTATGTAGTCTTCGCTACATAATATTGGACCCGAGCATTGCTCAAACAAGTACCAAAATTGACGAAAAGATGATTAATATAGGATTGAAGATAACATACTCTCGGGAAAATAATGGAACGACATTGAAATATGTTTTTTCAATCCCTACCAACTATGTTTAAATTACTAAATCATATAGTTTTTACTAGTATGTAAACAAGCTAACATTTAATTTATGTTATTGGGTAGGTAAGCTCTGGTCTATATTCTGCATAGTCTGTATAAATTTACTGGCCTAGGTCCTTTCGATTATAATACGTGAAAAATAACTTCCTTATATGTACTTAAATTGAAAAATAAGTCTATTCAATGACCTTATAAATCTAATTAAACTTTTCACCAGGAAATAGAATGATTACTAAATAGTTTTTTAAGGTGTTGCTTACTGATTGTGTTGCTATATTGAAATACTAGCTGTCGCCCGCGACACCGTCCGTGCGAATTTAAATAAAACGTAATAAGTGGCCTATGTGTTCTTCCAGACTATGTTCTACATCTATGCTAAATTTCGTCAAGAACCGTTGAGCCGTTTTGGAAATACCTTCAAACAAACATCCATCCATCCATCTAAACATTTGCATTTATAATATTAGTATGATTAAAATAGTAAATTTAAAAGGGAAAGCGACAACAAACTGAAGTTTGTCTTGTCATTATTGTGAAATGTTTGTGTGGATATCACAACATCCGAGCATGTTGTTTGCAAGCTACTCACCGTAGTCTATGAATGTAACGCATTGTTTTAATTCAGTAACAATTTGTTATTGTTAAAAAATGTTATGAATTAAACTTCTGCCTCATCAGTCTATTATTTTTTTTAGTCTATGGTCGAAGTTTGAATTTAGGAATGCAGAAAAAAAATCGTGTCAATTCATTTTACAAATTATATTGGTGCAGTGTAAAAACGTGTTCATAAATAAAGTAATTACGTGACCCAACTCGCAAGGAATATCAAAGGTACCCTCGTTTCTTAGTTTCAAACAGAAATAGCTCCCACCCTTCCCTAGTAGCTTTACGAGCACTCGTAAAGCGCAGGCAGCGCTCACTAGCGTGGATAATTGTCTGTGTGTTTGTTTCTTCACGTGTCAATTGCTGTAAAGAAGGTGCTCAACCTATTTTGTGTACGTTATTGAATAACGGCGGGTAGGACAAAAAAGATTTTTTGTGTTACCCTGCAAGCTTGAAAAAGGGAATCCTTACCCCTATTGTGGGTGTTTACGCAAATGTACAGAAAAACAGTTCAAAAGAGTTCAATACTTTAGTTTTTTTTTTTCAAAAATATGTGGTTCGTCAAAGACTGAATTGCTGAGGTTATCTTAAATGTCACACTAGATTGATAAGTCATATAGACAGACAAAGTTATCTGACCCGGTAGGCATGTCAAACTTAATTAATAGCTCACTAGCGTCCCTCTGTCAATGACGAAAAAATGTCACAAGATTCTTGTAGCAGTCTTGTTATTTCTTTTATTTAATGGAAATTTTTAAATCTCAGTTCAAAGTATACGTGTTCTATTTCCTTTCGGCTGTCTATAGAGTTATTTATGCACATTTAAATGGACTCAGGATATGATTTCGACGTATGAGTTTTAAATTAATTAGTTTCCAATCGTAGTATCGATTACACATCCGACGCTGTAAAAATCAAAATGATTTTACGTAAAGAAATCACAGATTTAGCTTCACATAAAGTCCGTCTAAATAATGGTTACATTTGAAACTCGTCTAGAAATACGACAATGAGTAACACCTAACAACTTCTTCTTGACAGAATAATGAATGTAACAATTTGTTATCTCTTTCATTAGTTCTACGTCTGCCCCAAGTTTCAAGAAACAAAACCAGATGGTACACTTTTCAACATTGCTGTCAGTAAATATTTTAATATTAGATTTCTTTGTATTCAAATGTTCTTATTGAAAAATTACGCTGATTACACTGGATTACAGCATGTCTGTTGCATGAGATTTTTTACATGAATCTGAATAGTTTTTCCACGCTGATTTCAAAAATATATGCCGTTTTTATGAAGCAGCTCTAGTTTTGGAGTTACGAAGTGACAGGGTTTTTCATTGAAAATGCACATAGTTTAAGTATAAAAAATTCATTAAATATATTTATTCAGAACAAAATTTCCTTTTTTTGGATTTTCTAGAGTGAGATGTATTATGAGTACTATTTTGAATGCTCCAACAATAATCAGCCATCATATGTTCATTCTAGTACCCCTGATATCTCTCCGAATATGCTGGTAAAAGCGCTCTCCTTGTTCCTCGCTCAGGTCACCGAGATTTTCAGGAAAATAGTCAAGATGGCTGTGAAAGTAGTGAAGCTTGATAATCGTGTTGCATCCAAGCCGCTGGAAGTGTATCAGCAACTGTTTAACGTGCTGAATGTAGCCGTCATACTTCCTATTGGCCAAAAAAATTCTCACTACACAAGCAAACTCTTCCCATGCACATTTCTCGACAGCTATCATATGGTTGATAATTTTTTTATCATCTATCAACTTCCTGATTTGTGGGCCATCGAAAATACCACCTTTGATTTTCTCACTACTCAATTTTGGAAACACTTTTTCAATGTATTTGAAACATTCGCCATCTTTGTTAAGAGCTTTTACTAACTGTTTTATCAACCCCAGTTTTATATGCATACTGTGATGTTGATGTGTCACTAATACTCAAGACTGTTCGTATGGCAGATTTTAAGTTTGGATATATCCACTTAGAGCAATTTTTGTGGTTTATTCCTATGATATTCGTTAAACAGAAATAACAGTCATCACGATGGTTGGATGGTTCACGCCAAATCATAGGAGCTTTGTACTTAAAAGTGGATCTTTTTTTGTTTGCCCGTAGTCGCAAAGATTTAACACAACTTTTGCATACCAAACTTGGTATCCAAAGTTTAGCGTTTGACGGCAATGGAAACCAAAAGTAGTCAAAGTATGCCTTTTTCACAAAGCCCGACACATTTAAATGAAATTTTTGGAACACATATTCTCCACAAATAACACAAAAACAATCAGGATTATTAAACACGTCCTTCTTGAGGAAGACATAATGAAATTTATAAAAGAACTAGTTAAGTTACACCACTACTGATAGAAACTACCGACTACTTATGTAAATTCAAGACGGTACCTGTATCTCACTAACTAGAGCTGCTACAAAAAATCTGAGAGTAGATTTGAAATCAGCGCACCCAAATTAGTAAACAACAGTAGAAAAACTTCATGCAACAAAAAAAAAGTTTGATTTTGTTGTCCTGTGTTATAGATGTGACACAATTAGTTTAAAAAAAGTTTTTAAGCCAATCAATAGGATCATCATCAGCTCACTATACGTCTCCACTGAGGGGCTCGGAGCCTACCCCAAGTTAGGGGTGACTAGGCAATAGTCAACCATGCTGGCCAAGTGCGGGCTGGTTGACTTCACACATATCATTTAATTTCTTCTCAGATATATGAAGGTTGCATCACGATGTTTTCCTTCACCGTAAGAACGTCGGATAAATGTACATATGTAAATCGAGAATCGAAAAACACATTGGTACATGGTGGGATTCGAACCCAGGACCTGCAGATTACAAGTCAAGTGCTTAACCCCTGAGCCACCGACGCTCTCAATAGGATATTTAGCATTAACTTTGCATTTAGTAGTTTTAGCTACTGATTTAGATGTTATTTGGCAACTTCGTGAAATCTCGCATTCATACTTAGCAAGTTAAAGATTACGTTTAGACAGATTATAAGAAAAGAAAAATTACCTCTTCTTGCTGATATTGTGAAAGTTTTCAGCTACCATTTAGTGTAAAAAAATCTCTTCGCCGCTAAAAGTTTTTCCTACCAATTTCACTAGCTATTGTTATTTATTTAGTTTTTTAGCGCTACTTTTAGAAAGCTATGCTAAATAATAGATCACGGTTTTGTCAAATTCTAAATACAATCAATTTACATTATGATAAGAGGATAAAAAGCTGTTTTCTACACCTTTGTATATCCGGTAATCTGAAGAAATAAATTATTTGGCTTAGAAACCGTGACGATGTTTTTAACTTTCTTTTGTTCCTTACACTTTTACTGAACTTGCCTTTTATAAGTCCAATGTTTTGGTCTCCTTTGATTGTTGTCTCATTGATCGAGTATCTATTCCAAACATTTCTGTGAACTTATTTTATCTGGGAAAGGGCTTATTTGTGTTCAGTTTTTCGCATTTTTTCTATTGCGTTTTCTTATAATAATAAGTTTTATTAATACTGTAAATTGTTATGTAATAATGAGGATTTTTATTTCATCATTCTCATGGTATGAGATTATTCACAATATCTTTGGTTGTCAATAGAAGAAGACATCTGTGAACGATAGAGTACGATACTCGTATAGTGAAGAATATAAGTGTAAATTTGTTAATATAATAATTAATTTGAGCAAATTTTTTTATCTAAAAGCCTTAATAGGTATTCAACTTAAACAATAGAATGTCATTGATTCCTTCGTCTTGCATAAAAATGTCAAACTAATTTTAATTTTTAAGTAGTAAATAATGCATTTCATTCGTTTTTAATCTAGGTGTTTTAATATCTCACGTATGTTCAGTAATTTGTAGAGCCCCAAAACATCCAAGCACGAGCATCAACTTGTTTGACTTTTGTTTGGACAACTGCATTAAGTGGAACTTAGAATATTTTTGTTATGTTTTATACATTTACCAAAAGTACGTCCCAGAAACATATATTGGTCTGAATTGAATTGGATCCACTTGAATTATAACATCAATTTCACGAGGTACATTTTAAACTTAAAATGCTTGAATGAGTTTCTAACAATAAACTAGGAAAT
Organism: Papilio machaon; assembly: GCF_912999745.1. Classification (NCBI taxonomy): domain Eukaryota; kingdom Metazoa; phylum Arthropoda; class Insecta; order Lepidoptera; family Papilionidae; genus Papilio; species Papilio machaon. The sequence goes on from NC_059988.1 coordinate 9,740,330, forward strand.
AAAACCAACTTGCATTCGTCGCATGTAGATGTTATAAAACCTATTTAATCTAAATCAGCCATGCACTATTAACTTTTTATTGTAAAAGTAATCACGATAGTCGGACGTTAACCTTTTCTAGAAGTAGTGGCCCTAATATTGTACCTTGCGGGATTCTTGCACAGAAACAACGATTATATACTTTAATAACATTAAATTAAGGTTTAAAATTTGATGTTCAATGTATGTGTTTTGCTAGCAGCATTTATTAAATCTAGTGATGTGTTAAAACGTAATCGCGCGTTGTATTGTTTGTTCACCGTGTCTAATGCAACATGTAAGTCGACATGCAAAGTGTGCTGTAATATTACATTTGCATAGTAGGTACCCTATTACTTGAAGTTACGTTGTTTTTGTAATTTGTTCTTTATTGACCCTCGTAGTTTGTGCACGTGGATACATATTTAAATAACTATGCAGAACAAGCAATTCTGATATCCGTAGATTTCGTAAGATGTAAAATTTTAATAGTTGTTGTTAATTGTAATCATTATTAATTTAGCACTAACTCCTTACAATTTTTTTTCGTGTCTCCGATTATTTCTATGACATTTTTTATAATCGTTTTAGATTAGGTACTTGTCAATTAAAATCTAATTTCATTATGCTTTATTGTTTCAGATACAACAAGCAATCTCGACAATAATCTCGCATCGCGACACAGCGATACTATGAATTTTTGAAAAGACTGATTTTACGTAGTTAAGAATACGCACATAACTCGATAATTGCGTAATGCTATAAGCTCAAGATGTTGAGACTATTGGGTGGATTGAGCGTGTACTTCAAGTACCAAGATATAAAGACTGACAACGCGGTGTTCCGCCTCCATAATGTGTTCACGACGGTGCTTCTGCTCACCTGCTCGCTCATTATCACCGCCACACAGTACGTTGGACATCCCATACAGTGCATCGTCAACGGCCTCCCCGCTAATGTCGTTAACACCTTCTGTTGGATCACTTCTACGTTTACGATGCCAGATGCTTTTGCTAGAGAGGTAAGTGATGCAGTAGTTTTCATTTCAACCACGTCTCTGGTATGCCACAACTTTAACTGTCACACTCTGAGTTTTTAGTAACCACGGAGAGTGAGATCTTCTAATGTGTATTTAGTATGAGAAACGTACTCTGAGATGTTTCATAAATAACAATTAGATAACACTGAGTGTGACAGTAAGAGAAATAGCACAAAGTTTAAACTCTACGACGCATTTGCTAAAGATTAAATTAAAAGGTCAGTCCACTCGTGTTTTTGATCTACGAGTCTCTTAAGAAGAATATTTTTAATTCAGTTAGTTTTTGAATTTATTACATTTGAGCGTATGCGTGTCTGTACATAGATAAACCGAGGTTTAAATTTAAATTAATGTCAATAAAATGGAATATGTATGTATGTACAACGCTAGAAGCGCGGAAGCGTGTTGCCTAATGTTTATTTGATTACACTACCGTTGGGGTACATACTCGTATATTACGTGTTCTTGAAAGATTATTTTTTAAATAGCGCAATGCTCCATTCTTAATGTATTCTTTCTAACTTGTTAAAATATTAAATGCACGTTTAACATGTGTTGTATTCGATTATTGTTATTATTTGTCGATGGAACACGTAAATGTTATTAGTGGAGACATCTGCAAGCGCTTTGCGATTTGTTCCACATATGACAGACGTCGCAGCTGTCACTATTCCCTCCTCACGAACAGATTTATGATGCAACAATGTCGTAATATGCAACCAAACTACTACTACAGTCTAAAATGAATAGTGTGAATCATCACAATTTTTTTACTGTGTGATATACGAGAGCGTCGGTGGCTCAGGGGTTAAGCACTTAACTTGCAATCTGCAGGTCCTAGTTTCGAATTCCGCCATGTACCAATGTGTTTTTCGAGTTTCGATTTACATATGTACATTTATCCGACTTTCTTACGTTGAACATTGTGATGCAACATGCACATGTCTGAAAAGAATTTCAATGATATGTGTGAAGTCATCCCGCACTGGGCCAGCGTGGTTGAATATGGCCTTGTCACCCCTAAGTTAGGGTAGGCCCTAGCACCTCGGTGGGGACGTATAGTGAGCTGATGATGATGACCTTAAATATAGTAATAATATTCAACAATTCGTTTGGATAAAAGAATACTAAAGTTTTTGGATGTATTGACAAAGTATATTCCATTTTGACATATAGATCTTTACTAATTGATAAATTACATAATTTTTAATTTTGTCCGCTCTATCAAAGTTATGGGACCGTTAGATTGTATTTTTGTCCTATTAAGTTAACAAGTAACCTTTAAAAGTTTTGTGCTAACTCCTACTTAAACTATGAGTTAATCATCCGCACAGCCGCGCCTGTCATTACACAATTTGACGTGATATTGCCTAGAACTACGTATTGCAAGTCTGAATAAGTAGGTCTTGGGAAACCAGTCGAAAAACTCAGCTCACCTCCAATTGTTATGTCTGCAGAGTGAAAAAAATGTTGCCAAATTATTAATATTAAATGGTCTTTCATCATTCATTAATTATTTCATTTCATTTTCTATTAATTAATGAAATGAAATGTTATATGTTGCTTGTATGTACTCAGAAACCTCGCGAAATAATTCTACACTAAAATGGTTTCATTGAGTCAAAACAATTTACTAAACAAACCAAAGTGCGACAAAGTGGCGTCATCTATTAGTTTATTTGAGACTCAAATAGAGATCGTTTTGCACTTTACTTTTAATCGTGAGTTAACTTACGTAGTATCGATTAATGGTTTGACCGGACTTTAATTGTCGTGGGATTAACCTCGTCAATAATAGCTTAAATATTGTGATTTTGGTTTGTGAAGGAGCAAAGGAAGCGTCGAAAATTAATATACTATACTAATTAGTATTTAAATTTAGTGTAAGTTATATTTAAGTATATGTAAAGTGTAGGAACTTGAAAATTATTAATCGAAACATTACCTCATCCTAATATCATATCGATAGTCTAGTGTCTAATAATTCTTGCTAAACGCTTGCTAATGAAGCCATGCTTTCCTCTTATGTGTACGACGACTCCCCGCGGAATAAAAAAAAAAGTAGTAAGTAGCTTATGTAGTCTTCCAGTTTATGTTCTAAATCTATCTCAAATTTCATCAAGATCCGTTGAGACGTTTCGGAGATACTTTCAAACAAACATCCATCCATCCAAACATTCGCATTTATAATATTAGTAAGATATCTTCAAAAATAGAAGTATCGTAAGAAGCTTGGATCAACTAAAAAAGCACGGTGTTGAAATTTCAAGACAAAGTCGGTGGATGTGACGCTAAAAGTATCCTGAATGCTCTTCGAAATACAAAGGGAAGAGCTAAGTATGCTTCGTACAAGGAGTGTTGGCTTCAGGCCAATGCATGTATTGTCCGCTGTTTTTGTGGCCATTAGTTTAATTACATTACAAGTGATTATGTGCAATTAATTTTGTACTAAAGTGTTATTGGAATATAGACTAGATGAAATGAAGTGAGGTGAATCTAAAGATCGTTGTATAAATTGTATAAGTTAGAGTGTCATAAATAAAACATGGGTAGTTGCTTCCGTTAGAATAAATGTCACCAGTCTCATAAAAATTAATAGTTCTTCTTTTTTTTGTCTGTTTAAATATTGTTTAATTTTTACGAAACGTTTTCAGATTTCCATAATATGCGGGTTTTAAAGGCTCGTGTCTTTTGTTTAGTGCATATTCATGTTCAATTGGCAAATGGCGTGTGCAACTTGACTGATAAAGCTTTGGATTTATTGCCGAAGGTAAAATAACGTGTCGTTTAATTTGTAAGTTGAATTTACAACACATTGTATGTGGTTTGGTGACGCTGATATTTGGGTCGAGTGCTCGTGAAATCACTAATTTGTTTGCGTAAAATAGGCTATGTGTGAAGGTTGGCGGATATTTTTCATTATTTTTTATGTGTTGTCGGTATAAATGGAAATTTTTAATATATACACGTCATATATCAAATTTATTACCCACAATTATTTTTAATAATCGTTTTAAAAAGGTTAATGGTATGTAAAAGTTGAATCTGATTACATTTATCAAACAAATACAGCATTTAATTAAAGGGGAATTTCGGCGGTATTTCCAAACCAGTACGACTTAGGGTCCTTCAAGAAGCGAGCGTATATCTTTCTTAAAGGCCGGCAATGCATCGGCAATTCCCCTAGTGTTGCGGATGTCCATGGGCGTCGATGATCACTTCGGTGTTCACGCCGCTCGTTTGCCCGCTTCTCTTATAAAAAAATATATATTCCAGAATTATTTCAGTGAATTTCGGAAATTCCGGACTCTACCACTAAAAGATAGAAAACTCGTGTTGTACATTTTGTGACGATGTGTTGACAGTGATAGATTAGATGATTAAAAATATACTGCTAAAATTACTACCAGATAACCTACTAAATAACATCGAATGTAACACAGCAGTAAAACCTCTTTCTTTGCACAAATTATATTGTAAGTTGACAATTGCGCCCAGTGTAATGGTAACTGGCCATTTCCTTTGCGCGCACGTGAGATGATTTGCAACAGTTATTCATTAGTATTGTAGGGACCATCCCGGTTTGCTTTGTGGCTGACTGACGTTAAAAATTATTATACAATGCTAGTTGAAATTCGCAAATAAAGGAAGCGAAGCATCTTACTAATATTATAAATGCGAAAGTTTATATGGATGTATGTTTGTTTGAAGGTATCTTCGGAACAGCTGAATGGATTTTGATGAAATATGGCACAGATGTAGGTCAAAGTCTGGAAGAACATATAGGCTACTAATTAAGTTTGTTGCGGGCGACAGCTAGTTATTAATAACGTTTAAACAGATCTTGATCTACGCTAAGGAATTGATTAATTAATCACTAAATAATTAACTTGTGGCAGTAAGAGCAACGAAGCCTAAGCCTTGATCAGAAGGTATTAGGTTATCAGAACTTGCTCTATAATTATAACCTTCCAATTATCACGTTCACCCACTTCCTCACATCAATTTGATGAAATCTTTGTGTTAATTTTGCATTTCTCCCGCGCGTATAAATTCTTTACTGTTTTATTCACGTGTGTCGTCAGGGCTGTCTCTTAAATTAATTCGGTTCTAGAATATTTTATATCGGATTTTTTAATAATTTCGTTCTTCTTTAATAATTACTTTAATCTTAACAGTTTCCTTCTCTGTTACTTTCATTACATAAACAAACTCAAACAACAAACTCTGTCAATCCCTAAGCCGGCTCCTTACGTTTGGTGTTTGACACAACCATGTGCCAAACACCGTTCACAAACACCAAACACAAACAGGCATCCTCACGTTTGAAGACGAACTTGCTAGTTTTGGCAAGATCATTATTCAATGTACTCTGATTTATGTAGAAAAACCGACGCTGATGCCGATCACGGTCACAAACAGGGAACACCACGCAAAAACAGACAAGTATCTACAAGTTCATGTCTGGTGTTTGGTATTCGCTGTTCATATCAGTTTGTAACCTCACTTTATAGTACGCTTTGTATATCGCCCTGGTATAAAAAATATGAAATCTTGATGTCATATTCCTACATTCTACATATATGTCGCTTCTTAAGGTAAGACTATTCTGGGCTCATTTGTTTCAAGAGTTGAAGTTTTCTTTCTGAAAAAAAAAAACATTTAAAAAGTATCAGTTGACAGCCCTGGCCTCGTCCACTTGTTGAGGAAATCAAGTCCGCGTATCTGATTCATACAATTACACTGGTTGATCTCTGCATTGACCCGCTCTGATTTTGTCCTCATTAAGACATGTTTTTCACTGTATATGTATCCTCCTGAATCATTTTTCTTAGGTAACTTTCCTCCCTTATTATCTAAAGTCCCTTCCTTATTTTCCTGGAAATTTTTCCAAGAAATGCATTGTGTATTTTTGTTGATTGTAAATGACTTTTGTTCGCTTGATATATCTTGACTATTTTGTTTTAACTTTTCATCAACTGTTTCTATAGTTTTTTTGCTTATTCCTAATTTTGTACATAATGCGAGCCTTTTATAGCCTTTCGTTAGTTCTTATCCCGATTCTAGCTCTCCATCGTCGACTATAGCGACTTACTAGAATAATATAATTATTATTCCTTATGACTCATAACGTCTGATGCACTTTGCATTAATAAATGAACAGCTGATTTGTCAACGCAGCGGGCGCGTGACTTATGGACTATTCCGAGACCTTCCGCTTTGTCAGACAATTGTTTAATTAATTACTCAAGCTGTGACGTCATTTATTGTCCTGAATGTTACGTCATAATCTGTAGACGAGAGGTAGAAATAACATCGTCGGTTTGATTTGTATAAGTTTTGAGATGTTTACATTACGTACTGTTTATTACCTTTTTGTTTTTAGTTTAAACAATCTTAATGGTTTTTAATTTTTGGTAAGCATTTTTAAAGTAAAATATTTTACTGAACATCAATTGAAATTTATTCTTTTATATTACCATTTGAGTGTCAATGAAATAAAAGAAGATTTTTTTTTAAAAAGAAAGGACTATCTCCATCGACTAATTCTCTCTGTAAATCGAACCATCCCCGACTCTTTTTGTCGAAATTTTTTACGACTTTTTACATTCTACTTTCTTCCTAAGTGTTTAAACCAACCCCACATATAACAGGGGATTTTATCTCGAGTGGTACTCCAGCGAGGATATCACACAAGTGCTCTGAAGTGCTGTGCAATTTTAAAATGTCTCCCATGTAGAGTGGAAAAGAGGTTAAGCACAAATTAAGCATTTCCAGTTTTATTTACATAGATTTATAATTATGTAATTACCATTACTGTACCCAGAATTCTAAAATGGATTTTTGACTGCATTTTTCTATCTACACTACATATATCTACTTGTGTTCGTCAATGTGGTATATTGTCCATTTGTCATGACACATACTATAAGAGGCAAAACCCAAGTTCGTATCTGCTAAAAGTTTGACATTTAAAGTCCTTGGTGCAGAGTGGTGCAATGTGTTTAACACATGTGGACCGCGGGGGGTCTGGCCTCGGTGGTAGGTAAATAGGTCGCCTTGTGATCTTAAACACATTCATTGGACTGGATGAGATGGAAGATTTTCTTAGTATGTCATCTTAATTAAATTATTAAAACTTTATCATGTATGAAAATCGTATGCTATATTTACTTTTATCAATTACTAGCTTTTACCAGCGACTCCGTCCGCGCGGAATAAAAAAAATGCACACAAGATAAAGAAGTTCCTATGTCCGTCTCCTAGTTCTAAGCTACCTCCCCATCAATTGGCAGCTAAATCAGTTCAACCGATCTTGAGTTATAAATAGTGTAACTAACACGACTTTCTTTTATATATGTAAGAAGATTGTTTGTCTGTTCTTCAGGTGGGCAAAGCGGTGGCACACCCTGGTATAGCTAACGAGTATGACAGCACACAGGAGAAGAAGTACTACACCTATTACCAATGGGTCTGCTTCGTTCTCTTCTTCCAGGTAACATCAGTACAATATTATTAATACTGTCTTCATATTGTCTTAACATAATTTTCTATTATGTTGGATCTAGTAAGTGTGTTTATATCTCTCTTAAATATAACATTCTTTCAAATATCACGTTTGCAAATAACTTTAAGGCTATCTTTATGATGATCTAAGCCAGTTTAGTACGTGACAATATTTTATAGTTTAATAGAAGTCTTTCCTCAACACGGAAATAATTTTATGTTAAATCATTGCAGTAACTAGGTATTTACCTTAGCTCGCAATCTTGTATTTATTTGTCAATTTGAGTCAAAGGACATCTGTAAAGTGATAATTTTTGATTAAATTTGACAAAGTTACAAGCGACATTCTATAAACAATTATAATAATAACGTTAACACTACAATAACATTAAAAATAAACAGTCTTAATACTCTATTTATGAATATATTAGATAGTCAAAGCTATAACTCGAGAGTCACGACAGAACAGCGCCTAAGTTTCGGTTCTGTGACCCTACGGGGGCGTGTAACGGTGAGCGTGTTATGTGACGTCACACTTGGCGCTAATGAGACGTGGAGGCTGTGACGTCACGCGGTCAGTCGTCACGTCTGTTTTATTTGTGAAGGAAAATTTGTACTACGGAGTAGCCTTACAAATGTTAATGTTACGACAGTTAATCGAACTTGTTTTATAACAGGTCATTGTGTCAATGAACTTTAAGTGGACTGCGATAATTTGTCAAAAATAACGCCTTTAAATGACATTTCCGTACGACATTTATATTCTCGACGAGCGTTTGTATCTCTTATGAAGGAGTAACAGACGTTAACCAAATGACCCATATATCTTCTAAGGGGAATACGGTCAACAAATCAAATATTTTCATCTATTGTATGCACTGATATCTACAAATGGATAGGCGATGGCTTGGAAATGACAGCTTTTGTTTCGTTCTAATTTACCCGCGCCTGTTGATGTTACGTGACAGTTAATTATATTATCTTTGTTCGAATCCACACTACTACTATAGACCGAAAAATCAAATAGGCACAAAATACCACTTCTTATAGCCATTCCATTTATAGTGATTTATGCGTTAGGCGAAAGCTTTCATATGTTATTTACAGGGTTTTTATGTAAACAGGCATTAATGTGCTACACTCCAAAGTTCCTATGGGATGCATTCGAGGGTGGTCTTCTGCGGACTATCGTGATGGGTCTCAACATCGGTATCTGCGATTCGAACGAGAAGGAGAAGAAGAAAGACGCCATCATTGGTTACCTCATCAGGCATGAAAGGGTGAGTTGTCATATTCATTTAGTTCACACTCACAAGAGTCATTCATTCATCAATCTGCTGCTCGTTGATAGTTATCGGAGATTACTTAAATCTTCCATTAAATATGGTTACTTATGTTCCTTAATTCTTAGACCATAATAAGCATAAGCACAAACGAAAAAAAAATGCTTACAAGATATTTGTTGATGTTTTATGTATTCACTTCCGTCCAAATTGGTCCAATTTTCTGCAACTAATGGCCTCAATTCCAAGTATAATTCATCGTGTAAGTCTACATTTTGTAGACAGAAACGACGACATAACTTCACTAAAACTAATGAGGGTCGGGGAAGCCAAAGAAATTTGTCTGGATTACTTGCGACGTGTGCTTTTTTTACTTATTAAAAATAGTAAAATGGTATTATTATATAGAAATACTAGCTTTTACCCGCGACTCCGTCCGCGCGGAATAAAAAATAGAAAACGGGGTAAAAATTATCCTATGTCCGTTTCCTGGTTCTAAGCTACCTGCCCACCAATTTTCAGTCAAATCGATTCAGCCGTTCTTGAGTTATAAATAGTGTAACTAACACGACTTTCTTTTATATATATAAGATGATTGTAGAAATTAATGTCTACAATTGTAGTAAATTAGTAAAAAACGTAAACGTAAACAAAGTTACGGGACATTGATGTAATGTGTAACAATTTCACAAAATCCGAAGAATCAAGGACAATATAATCAGTTACCCGTTTAGCCACGAACTATTCAAATGTCGATTGTAAGCATTCTACGCGTTACCAGAACAATGTGACTGGAGCGCATACCAAGTGACCGAGACGGCTGTTATATGCGTGTCTGGTTTCTCAATGCAGTGTCAAGGGTTCAATGCTACCGAGGAACTATTGTGTGAGCTTTCATTACAAGGTTAGATCGACGAATGAACGTCTAAAAATACTTATAATTTATTTAATACTAGCTGTCTGACTCCGTCCGTAATGAAAAAAAACGTAATAAGTAGCTTACGTAGCAGACTATGTTCTACATCTGTGCCAAATTTCATCAAGAACCGTTGAGCCGTTCCGCAGATACCTTCAAGCAAACATCCATCCATCTATCTATCTATCTATCCATACAAACTTTCACATTTGTAATACTAGTAAGATACTTAACAATATTTGTGGTTATATAGTCAAAAAATGTTACGCACTAGTTACCCACATCGTAATCAGATAGAAAAACCATTTGATCTAATCCTTCGATGCTGTGGCACTTCCAAACCAAGTTAGAGTCTAGCGTTTCGTAATGGTATATGCAGGGTAGTTTATTCATAACAACTTAACAGAAAAGTTGTAGCATCTAAAAAGCATTTAAAAATGGGTGCTTATTGCCAGTATTAATTTTATCATCCCGTATGGTCGTTATGTGTCGTTGATATTTATTTCTTAGCTTAGATAAGATCTTAGTTTTTATACTATGGTGCTTTCAATGAAGCGTGGTAATAAAAAATTTGCCCGATGGCGATTGCGAGGTAGTTTTTTGTGCGCGGTCGTCGACCAAAGAACGTCGAACTAGATATTTATCATTGGGCAAGCTGTTGCGTAACTTGCGCCGTGATTTCCTGTACATCGACCTTTCTATTGGATCCAGGGCCTGCCAACTGACGACCCGCATTGTCTATAATCCATTTTTTGTAGTAGCAAGATTTATAAAAGATTAATGAAGGAAAATTATAACATGTTCTATTAAAAATAGACACGTTCTTACTATGACAATGAATGGTGGAGTTAAGTAAGCGTTAAACATCGAATAGATAAGTCTAGTTTTGAAACTATAGTTCAAACAAATTTTACGTTATCAAAGTGTACTTTGCGAACTTTATTTTTATCCTGTTTAAATTCTTAAACTATTATTTATTTTATATAATAAAGAATAAGTTCGTTTAATACCTTTAAAAGAAAATTTGTTTAAAGCATTAAATGTGCAGCGACATTGCGGTCATAAAGTTGAAAACACCTGAATAAACGTGTCCCACGCTAACCCATAAGGAAAGTAAGGGAAGGATATATTAGGTTTTTGTTTGAAACAAGCTGTGCTGTGTGCGGATCCAGTTTGGGAAAGCGCGGGAAACTCGCCGACCGGCCTTTCCTGAACTTATTGATTCGCTACTAAGTATTGGGGGCGAGGGAGTGTACAGGGTTTCACCACGATAAAATTAATATATATATATATATTGATAATATAACGTATTGTTACAAGGGCAGGGTTGTGATAACATAGTATATTAATATTATACTTAAAAATATATATTTACTTAGCATTTCCTCAAATTAAAATGTACGTTTATTTAACGATTTTAAACATGATTGTTATGTTTCACAAAATTGAAAGACATTACTTAACATGTTTAAAAGAATCTAGCACAAAACTTTAGTAAAGTAAAGAATAATTATATACATTTCTATCAAACTAAATGATGCATATAAAGAAATATCTTCATTATCCATCTATCCATTAGTCTTTATCAACGCGTTAGGAAACCCCTGGCGTATCAACTTAGGCAGTCGCGACGTCTGAAGCCGGCTTAATCCTGGCATTAGACCCACGCCTGATCGAGCTTTCGTACCCCTCTCTCCTTCATTGTACCCAGCCCAGTTAGTACACTGCCTTTGTTCTAATACAATGTTTCGTCTTTAAAAATTGTTTTGTCTATACTGGTAACAATTTACCTTGAAATTTCACATTAACTGAAACATATTATTGTCTTTGTTTTTAAAATAAAGTGTGATATATGTTATAATATGGGTCTACGGAAACGCATATCGGTTTGAATTAAAAAAAAATATTGATTTAGGTTACTTCTTTGGAATTTTACTAATATTATAAACTAGCTTTTACCCGCGACTCCGTCCGCGCGGAATGAAAAATAGAAAATGGGGTAAAAATTATCCTATGTCCGTTTCCTGGTTCTAAGCTACCTGCCCACCAATTTTCAGTCAAATCGATTCAGCCGTTCTTGAGTTATAAATAGTGTAACTAACACGACTTTCTTTTATATATATATATAGATAGATATATATATAGATGTGAATGTTTAGATGGATGTTTGTAAGAAACTTGGCATATATGTAGAACATCATCTGGAAGAACGCATAGGCTGCTTATAATTTATTTATTTTAATACGGCACGGACGAAGTCGCGGGAACAAGTTATACTTGATAAAACATCCGCTTTATAAAACCTTTGCAATTTATGAAACTTGTGAACGGTAGTGTCATGTTTACTTGTGACCTGCACTTCATACACCAGTAGCTCAGTGAATGGGAGAGTTTACTCGAATGGAACGAAGTGAACGGAACTTATAAAGGTGTGGTGATACGAGCGCATTCACAACTTCATCGTTCTACTGCTTTAAAGTTACAACGTAATAATTATGTTAGATGTCAACAGTATATAGAATTTTAGTACGACTGTTGACTGACTGCGTTGTGTGTAAAGTTTTGGTGTCAAAATAATTCCTTAAAGTTGTACCTAACAACTGTATATTCCGAAGCGAAATTCTTGTCATGTATTTTTATTTCTGTCTACCCTACTTGAGGTAAATGTGCTTGTATACTTTGAAAGAGATCCTACATAATCTAAAAATAGAATATTTTTAAAAAAATCTATGAAGCGATTTGAAAATAGATCTCATTTTTCGATTGATCGGAAGTTTAGATGGATGGATCTTACTTAAATTAGATGTAGATGTAAACCATAGTCTGGAAGAACACATAGACTAATAATTAAGTAGTTTTTTAGTTCCGCACGGGAGACAGCCAGTTATAAATAATAGTTCTACAGTTTTTGTCTACGACTGTACCGGCTCTTTACCTACCAGTTTTTGTCTAACGGTACTGTCAGCTGTCAGTCACAGAGTATACCGTTATACTAGTTGCCACACAAAGTAGACCCTGTTATACATATTTATTAGAAATAATCACTTTATTAACGAAGAATAATATATTTTATTTTAAAGTAAATTACTACTAATATTATATTTTTTTATTTTTTGAAGAATAGAGTTTTATGTGAAAACATGGATTTATTCACTTTTTAGAAGGTGAACGTTTTTTTTGCAATAACTTGTATGCGTGTCCAAAATAAAACCGAAATGTTAGTATTTTCACTTTCTAACATCAAAATGGACTATCCAAGTATGATTCATACGAGCCGTTTAAGTTATCAACTTACATTTTAACTTGAAACACTTTTGATGTAAATGATACATTCTGCGTATCGGCCATATTAGAAACTACCACTGCCATCTGTTGACGAAACCTAATAAATGTTTATTGTAAAGTTATAGAGCATGGGGTTAAGTTTAAAACGGATCAATTTACAAAACAAGGTCTTTGAAAGAAAAATTATATGTTTGGAAGTAATTTCTCAACCTTTTTTATGGTTTGCATTTCACGTGCCATTTAAAATTTAGCTTTAATCTTAATAGCATTAGAGTTCAAATATGTTCGCCTGTGATTATTTTTCAAGGTCATGTTTTTTGTTTTCCGCTTTTCGGAATTAGAAGGCAGAGGAAGTATTTATTATTCAGTGTGTCTTTCCTGTGAGTTGAAATATGCATATTTATTTAGTGAATCAGACAAGACCGATGACTAATTTTTAATTTACTAAAAGTCAACGACATACGTAAGTTTTTAAGAATATGTCTGTTTAAAGAAGTGCTTTTTTATCTATACTACATTTACTACCTATAGTTAGTATGCCATACTAGCTGTCGCTCGCGATTCCGTCCTCGAGGAATTAAGCAAACGTAATAAGTAGAGACCATTTTCTATGTCTGTGTCAAATTTCATCAAGATCCATTGAGCCATTCCGAAGATATCTTCAAACAAACATCCATCCGTCTAAACATTCGCATTTATAATAATAGTAAGATTTCTTAATGACCGATTACACATTTTTCCTCTGGTGTTGCGGATATCCACGGGGGTTGGTGACCCTTTTTTATTAAGGGTTCCACTGTTCGTTTGTCCCTATTCTATTTTGTTCCTTTATTGCAAAAATGTAGTTCTTGTAGGTTCCAGATTTGAACCCACAATCACAACTGTGTTCTACCATGGGTTTTTGAGACCCAAATCTCTGTATGAAACATGTCGTTATCCCTGCCATTATCTATTACAAAATATAGATAACAAACGGATATTTTGGTCTCAGAAACCCTCGGCTAGTTCTGTCGTGCAGTTACCACATTCATACTTGTCCCTTACTAGAAACAAGCCACTGCTTACTCCTTTACAACTAGGTGACAGCAGTTCATTTGTTAAAGATTTTTGAAATATGATTCAGTATTTTACGAATTTATCTAGAATTAAATATCGAAACTTCTCTCAGTATAGTATAGGAAACTTTATTATTTACAAGTAGCGACATCTGTTGTCAAGTTATTAATCTAAAACTTTAAGCATCTGCCACAATAAATATTGGTTATAATTCCATATAGAGCAGCGACATAAAGCGTAGTCTTGGCCGCGTGGGGAGGGACAAAAAATGTCCAGGTGCAGATACAAAAGCACATCTGTCGTGTACTGTACTTCTACTGCACTAGGGTTACAACAAAGGTGCAACTTCTCAAATGACGATCGTGAAATACGCAGTAATAACTTCATAGAGATGGGATAAATATATTCATATAATAGCTTTAAACTCCCTTTAAAAAAACTTAATTAGTAGCCTATGTGTTCTTCTAATGTTTTACGTTTATGCCAAATTTCACTAAGATCTGTTAAGCCGTTCTGGAGGAACATTCATCCATCCATTTAATCTTTCGCATCTAAATATTAGTAAGATTAAATATTCCCGTTATTGAGAAACTAAAATAAAACAGTCTAACTTGTTTAATAGTCTAACTTGGTTTCAAACTAAAAAGACCCAAGCAATAATATAGTCGATGTAAAGTTGAAAATATCTTTATAAACTTTATAAAAATATAATTATTTATTACTTTTACAATTCGAACTAGTGTTTCAATTTAAAGACAATCTTAAACTCACTTAACTTCGAAATGATGAAGGCGTGAAGTGGAAGCAATTCCGCGTTTCGTCTGATGAGTGTGGTACCGGAGGCCTAATTTTAGTCCTCTTTCCCTTCCCAATATTTTCTTATAAGGAAAGGATGGAAAAGGGAAGTGGGTTTGGCGCATATGAAAGAGAAATATCCTCTTTCTGTGCATCCTCTTCTCCGTTGATTAAAGGTAGGCAACGCATCTGCATTTGTGTATGTCTAAGGGCAACGGTCGCCTCGCTATTACGGCGAATCCAGGTGGCCGTTTGCTCGTTAGCCACCTTATGATATAAAAAAAATGATGAATCGCAGTTGACAGCAGATTGCGATGCTCAATGCAATAACATTTTTATTATTCTAAGACATGAGGCAGAGTCATAGATATTGTTTTGTTATAAATCATTGCCTATTATGATATAGTGATCAAGTTAGTAGAATTATAATTTAAAATATATCAAGTGGTATATAAGTCTTAGATGTGTTCTTTGATGATGACTTAGTCATTCTTTTAATAGAATTTAAAACATCTCAAATTACTACTCAACTTAAGTATCCGCCCTCTTGATTATTAGCTTTGAAGCGAGATATCCCCTAATTGGTTAACAAAAATAGCTACCACTTTACACTGACATGGGGACTCTTAAATTAGAAATATTTAAGTGCTACAGATAACGTTGATATATTTGACGTAGGCTAATTTATAGTTTTAATTTAATATAGTAAGTTTTCCATTTTTTTTCATCATCAACAGCTCACTATACGTCTCCACTGAGGGGCTCGGAGCCTATCATAAGTTAGGGGTGACTAGGCAATAGTCAACCACGCTGGCCCAATGCGGGTTGGTTGACTTTACACATATCATTGAATTTCTTCTCAGATATGTGCAGGTTGCATCACGATGTATTCCTTCAACGTAAGAACGTCGGATAAATGTACATATGTAAATCGAGAATCGAAAAACACATTGGTACATGGCGGGATTCGAACCCAGGATCTGCAGATTGTAAGTTAAGTGCTTAACCCCTGAACCACCAAGGCTCTCAAATATCAATTTATGAATACAAAATTATTCAGAAACATCACAACTTCGATTACAATTTCAAAAGTCACCTTTACATCACAAAATAACAATGAATAATGGAATAACACGAATGATTGACACAAGATTCAACCAATGGTATAGTGTTGCCACAACATTAAATTCAAATCGCACAGTTTCTCCTTGAATTTATACGACACATAGATAAACACGAGATCCAGATTAATTCGCATATTCAGCAAGATCTTTATTTCACAATCGATTCTGCTAACATTTCTCTTGTTTCTAGAACTTTCTGTTCGCTTACATTACTTTATAATTTAAAGTACTAAATACCGTAGTCAGAAATTTTAAAGTCTCCTTACTTACAGTATGAGTCTCTAACCGTGGATTTCTGAGACGAAAATCCACGTTAAAAACATAATATTGTTATATCTGTTAAATGACAGGACTGACGATGTGTTTAATAAAGAGATTTTTGCTTTAGTGACCTTGTAGTGTGCTTTTAGGAATAACCAGAACACTTTTCTAAAAATGGGTTGCATTTAAAATGTTTCTTCGTAAAAATAAAACGTTAAACAAATTGGGTTGTATTGCAAGATATTCTTTCACAGATCATTGAGTTTAATTTTCTTGGTTAGGCAAACGATTTGGTAACATTTAACAAAAAAAAAAACAGTTTCTGTGTTAATATAACGGTACATTTATAATTTTATTATAATCATCGTAAGTCCAAATTACAATGTAATTTTATCTTTCTCTAAGACTTACCACTTGTATTTTACCTCGGATTATGAATACGTTGTTACTTGAACATTTTGTTATTTACGAATGTATGTGTTGTACATAACTGACCAGCTCTTCAGCCTATATGTGATGCAGGTGGTCGCTAGATGTGAGCTTGTTTGTTTGTTATCATTGGCGACGTGATATGGGGGCTCGTGTTTACGTATCAAAGGTCCATTGTCAGATGTCGTCCGACACCGCCCCCAATGACGCGGCTCCATTATGCCGTCTCGATGACATGCTTTATTGCAAGCATCGTATCGGTTGTTTATCGTGTGATCCTTTGATATTTTATGTTTATATCCGTCTTCGATTTATATTTCTCGTGAGTAATTATGATATGAGATTTGAGTTTGTTATTTATTAATCATTGTATTAAGATCTGTTTTATTTGTGTTTTTAACACCGTGTTCTGATGTTTGTTGTGTTCTAAAATTTATAAACCGGATTTGTTAGGTCAAAACAAATAAAATCTCTTCTTAAAATATAAAGTTTCACCAGTGCGATATATGATGTCCTTAAAATGAGACTAATGCTATGTATGATATCTGAACCTGTGAAGGGGGCGCTGCTGTCGCGCTTGGTTCTATCAGAATATATATAAAACCTACTTAGACATAGTAAATGACACAAAATAAAAAAAACACATTACGGCTACAATACAAAGAGGATTTTGTGACATTTTTTGACGTTGACAGGGGGGCGCTACTGAGCTGTCATAATATAGTCTGACTTATGACCACCGGTTCAGATAATCATGTCGGTTTATACCTCTATATTGACAATCATCAAATGATGTAATGAGTCTGCTCCCCAAAACTAATGTAAATAGCTCCCTAGATGAGTGCAGACAGACTTAAGAAAGCGTCTTTCCTAATTTAACTCTAATATAACATGGAGTTTCGATTTGTTATTATGCAAATTGCTTTTGTATTCAAACCTATGGTGCATCGTATATAAGGCGAGTAGGTCGTCACCTCTTTTGTTCCGTATTACATAACATAGTTTCTATCTGGTGACATTCCTTGCAGGACAACATGTACACAGGTCAAGGTACGCTTAACCGCATTCTAAGTGGCGCCTCTCTTAATTGTCTAGGTTACAATGTAAATACGGAAGTTCTCGTATTATGTCTAGATTTTTTTACTTTATTCTTGAATAGAAATGCAAGAAAAAGATACTCACATTGCTATAGACATGCCTTTGTGCTTAATTTGAAGAATACTTAGTTTTTGAGACATAAACCTACTTTGGATGCTGAATGAATGCTCTAATAGTTAGGTTTGTTTATCATTTAAGGAATTAAAAAAAAATACATCTCGTTCATATCTAGAATCAAGTTGATGTTGTTTTACGTACGTCTTGTATAATATCAAAATCCCATGTTCTTGACTTTTTTTTTATATCATAAGTTGGCAAACGAGCTAACTGCCAACTGGACTCGCCGCAATAGCGAGGCGACCGTTGCCCATAGACATCCGCAAATGCAGATGCGTTGCCTACCTTTAATCAACGGAGAAGAGGACGCACAGAAAGAGGATATTTCTCTTTCCTATGCGTCCCCTCCTCCGTCAAATCCACTTCCCATCATTTCCTAATAAGAAAAGGGTGGGAAGGGAAAGAGGACTAAAATTAGGCCTCCGGTAACACACTCATCAGATGAAACGCGGAATTGCTTACACTTCACGCCTGTCTTCTGTGTGGTCGTGGTATTGCACCGGTCGACCCGGCCAATTAGTGCACCCAACAAATATTGTTGTTGCGGGATCTACCACTGTTAAAACTGACTTAATGTAGACTATTAGGTATTTATTAGTTGTGTTACTGTTGCAGACGCACAAGCTTTACGCGCTGCGGTACTGGGGCTGCGAGTTGCTCTGTCTTGTCAACATCGTGCTGCAGATGTGGATGATGGACAGCTTCTTCAACGGGGAGTTCCTCTCGTACGGCACCAGGGTGTTGTCGCGCAGTGAGATGCCGCAGGAACAGAGGTAAGCACATAGCTTTGTATTAGGAGTAAGGAATATTGGTACAGTTCTATTGGAAAAAGTGTTCTTGCTAAACACAAACCATAACGTTTGAATCTTATAATAGTTATGGACTTTAAGAAAATAAATTCTAGTTTTATGTTGCTTTTTGCTTTATATGTTCATTCATTGGCTAAGTTAAGTCTCAGTTTACAGAGTACATAAAAATAACTGTTCTGAAAAACCACATGCGGTTTATGAGTTGTCAACGCTAATCCTTTACATTATACTATATTAATTTCTTAGTTATGTTACATTTCTTTTCATTTGTTTATTAAAAAAAACTCAGACTGGCAGTAGAATATGTATCGAATGACATTTCACTCGAAAAAAACAAAGTCAGTTAAGTTATTTTGGCTATATTAGGTGACAATGGAACTTCATACTTACAAAACCGTGTTAAAATTGTTCTATTTTGGTTTCTCAAACGTAAACATACAATTTCAGATATGACCCAATGATCTACGTCTTCCCTCGGGTAACGAAGTGTACGTTCCACAAGTTCGGTCCCTCAGGCACTATACAGACTCACGACAGTCTCTGTATACTGCCACTTAACATAGTAAATGAGAAGACTTACATCTTCATCTGGTTCTGGTACATCATCTTAGCGGTTATACTTTCACTGCTCGTTATATACAGGTCAGTATAGTCTAATCATACTAGTATTATAAATGCGAATGTTTAGATGGATGGATGGATGTTTGAAGGTATCTCCAGAACGGCTCAATGGATCTTGATGAAATTAGGCATAGATGTAGAACATAATCTGGATAAATTTATAGACTACTTATTAAGTTTTTTTTATATTCCGCGCGGATAGAGTCGTGGGTGACAGCTAATATTAATACATTCCAGGTCAGTTGGCCTAACACTAATATTTGTGACCTTCGTTTCGTCATCAGCGTAAAGTATATCAAAATACGAATACGATACGAAGGTCCTCAGTAAGATTATTTCGTTCGAATTAGCCAAGTTTTTATCATTTTTTTGTAAGATAATGTATGCTTCTGTTTGTACGAATTTATCTCATTATAAATGACTTATTCAGCAAAGGTTATCAACTTGTTATGTCAAGCAACATTCCACAGTATGACAGTTATATTATCAAAGTCTTAACCATTCTTTGTTGGGAAAGTTTCTGTATTAGGAATTTGTTGTTAATGATATGAATTCAGACTGTTCTTTCAGAAAGTTTAACAACCTAGCTATTTACTAGCTACGTTATAGTGGTTTGTATCTCGAACTACAGTACAACTTGGATAAACAAGTCATTATCCGGTCAAAATGGACGACCCTTATTAGAATACCCTCAGTTTGAATCTCGGATTAAAGAGGAACCCCATACGGAAGAAATATTCGAAGTCCAAGTTTGACTTGGGTCTTTACCCTTTGATTCATCCCTATTTTGGGGAAGAATCAATAGGTTTCCCCATTCATTCCCATGGGTTCTTACCCATTCTTGATGATCTTACGCTAAAGTCAAGAATTGTAGCGATAAAGTCAACTTAAAAATAAGTAGTTTCACTGTTTTTCAGTAGTTTTCAATCTGTTCTCATCGCATAGGTAGTTGTTGAGTTTTTATTTGGGGGTCTTTGTCTCTATTGGGGGTCGTAACGTTTCGAAGAAGTTTGAGCAACTTTTAAGGTTTCGTCTTTGTATATCCAGACTGGTGATAATCTTCGTGCCGTCTGTTCGGCCGCGGTTGCTGCACGCGCGTTCGCGGACCATTGCCATGGAGACGGCGGCGCTTGTATCGCGTCGTACAGACCTCGGCGACTGGTGGTTGCTGTACATGCTCGCTCGTAACATGGACCCCATTATATACAGGTTAATATGAATCAAATTAGGTCGCACTGGTCATTAACTGTTTTAATAACACTGTTCCTTTTTTTGTCCGATGAAAAGAGTTTAAAAATTATTTATTTGATATATTTTTCAGAGAGCTAATAGCTGAGCTGGTAAAACGTATGGGAGAGAAGTCAGGGCCGCGCGCGTGACGCTCACCCCCCGCACCCCCTGCACCCTCCGCACCCCCCACACCCCCCGACCCGCCAAACATCGCCATCGTGGGCGTCTGACGCACGCCCACATTCCAATGTCGCCTCTACACACATACCAATAAGGGCCAATCTCCTCCCACAGGTATGTGGCTTAGGAAACTATGGAGTCGTATTAGTGTAAAGTTTTTTAATATAAGTTATATATGTAACATAAACAGTTAACTTCCGTCTTAATTTTTATTGTACGGCCTCTTTATACTCATGGCATAGCATTTATGTTCATACGATAAGCATTTTTGTGTACAAATTTACTAAATAATATAGTATAAGGTAAGTTAAAAAATATAAAAAATGTTTAATATCACAATGTAATTATTTTATCGGAGTTCGTAAAATCGTTAATGGAATTTGTCCATTAAATTTTTTTATATAAGAAAAGATAGCAAAAAATGCCACAATTTGACTTTGGACATTTTAAATGCTGGTTGATAATTTAAAAGCTTAACTTTTTGGTATTTTGTGTATTTGAGTAAATTACATTGTGTAATTATTTAACTTGTGACATATATATTGTCTATGTATGACTTTGTATGGAAAATGTTTTATGAAGTGTTTTTATTCCATTTATTTGTATGATATATGCCTTTTTTAATGCTAAGTGTAAAATGTAAATATTAATAGACATGTAGTTCGATATTATTCCTAACGTGGTTGCCATAAGGTCGATTATTGTTTGAATCTGGATATATTTTATCTTAAATATCTGATTATAAACCTCGCATATACGTAAAAAAGGTCCCGTTTTTTTATTTTTAAATCTGAAAATATACTGAATTTTTTAGCTACTGTTTTTTTTATGATACAATAAATTATCATATTTTCAAAAAAAAAAAATATATGCTTGTACGAGTAAGTCGACTCTATTCAATTCTCTGTTCGTAATTTCTAGGGACCTGATATATAAAGTTTTATATTACGAAATTTTTTGCGTAGTGATTTTGCAAGTTGTTTAAAAAATTAGAGAAATTAGATATATCTAAAGATCTGACGGAAATGCATCAATAAAGTTATCTTTGTTGATTGTTTACGAAAAAAAACATTAAATCTTTATTTAGAACTGATTGTTAAATTTAAAGTAAAAATAATTTCGGAATTTAATTTGATTAAAAAAAATACGATAAAATGTAGGAGAAATTATCAGAAAAAAAGTTATAACGTATTTAATTAATGTTACATTTATTTATATGTTACAATATATTTTGATTTGTAACATATCACAACGTAACATACTCTCATCAACTGTACAATGTTATTCATTTTGTAAAGTTGAATCATTTTTCATTCGTAATGTAAACTAATTTTTCACTTGTATGTAAAAAATTGTGATATTCCATCAAATGTTATCATTAAAAAATGTTACAAGTCACTTAAAAAAATTTGATCTGAAAATTTTAACCAATTAAAGAAAAGACATTTTTTTTCTAGTTAATACAATTCCTAGTGATTTTGTTTTTTTTTTTTTATTTATCAGCACAATTTTTTTTTTTTGGAAAAACGTAAACTTTATGTGAATAAAATTGATGGACTGTTTATCGCCTTATTGTGTTAATATTTGTATATATAGCATGTTTATATGATAAAAAAAAACATTGTTAAAATGTTTGACAAATATTGGTTCTATATTTGAACCAATATACACAGATGTAGAAGGAGTTTTAGTATATTTGCAACTCTATAAATGGATAGGCTATAAGATGTAGTTTTTGTGCCTATTTGATTTTTGCTATTTTGGCGCTGACGGTAATTTTATAATATAATATAATAGATCGTTCGGAAAGTCATTTAGTTTTTTCTCGACTTAGGATTCGTGTATTTTCGACGAAGGTGCATCACGTTCTGGAAGATCGATTGAAGCTGATAAAGGCATTATTAAACATAGAAAATGGAAATAAACATAGAAAAAAACTTGAGAGGTGTGTTGGGACACCCGAATGGAACGAAGTTCCTTTCAATTAATTAGTGAAGGAACCAATGTTTATTCTATGAATAAAAAACTTAAGTCTTCACAAGAAGTACATTTTATTTCTATGAATTTTCGTTATATATTGTCACGTCGTTGCCATGGTGAAGTAGCGCTCATTGGTCTATAGCAAAAAGTGTCGTGACAACTTTTCGTAAGAATTTTTTCAGTCTAGCCCCCCTTCACAACGCGCGATAAGGAACTTCGTTCCAAAAGAAATAAAAACGAAATGACTTTCCGAATAACCCAATAGATATAATTAACTGTCACGTAACATCAATAGGCGCGGGTAAATCGGAAGTAAGCAAAAGCTGTCATTTCCAAGCAAAAGCCTATCCATTTATAGATATCAGTGTGTATTTGTAATAAATGACAACTGTCACGAATGTCATATCTGACAAATGTTTGACAAACGTTTGACAAAATGCACACAAAACAACACAACACATAAATCATATGACTGCATAATTCCTGTGAATTTTATTTTTCAATATATTTCATCTTTGTAAAGATTTTTTTATGATTTTACAAAAAAAATATTTAAAATAGACACGTCCATAGAAATTTTCAAACTAATCACATATGAAATAAAATTGACAAAGCTTTCTATTCCTTTAAGTACTAGAAACTACGCAAATGTGACGTCATTTATTAGGAAAAAATGCATAAACTATTGTAAAACCTTTGAAAAACGTAGGAAAGTTTGTTTTTTTTAACAGTAATTATTTCAATATGTTTATGTATTGATTAGTTTTTATTATTTAAACATGCTCATAACAAAAGTCCGAATAATAATTTAAATTAAAAGTTGCAAAGAAATTATTTTAAATTTTTAATGTAAGAATACTATTAAAAAAGATTTTCGGTCTAATTTTAATCTTTTTCCCTTCTCAAACTTAGAAGGAATGGATGGGAAGGGGAGGTTGGTTTGCCAGGGGATTCGTTGGAAAGGGAAATAGACTCATTCTGTGCATCTTCCGACTATTAAATGTAGACAACGCATCTGTAATTGTGGATATCTATAGACAGCGGTTGCTTCGCCATTTCGGCGAATTCATGTGTTACTTTTTATAAATGCCTTTTATATTCTATATAAAATGTATATTTAACAAATTGTAATGAATTAAGGACTGTTTAGTGTTCATTTTAAGATAAAAAAAACCTTTTCTTGAGGTTTTAAGTAGAAGGTTTGGCGATATTTTCGCATATGGCAAGCGTAGCATTTGTTTAGTGTTTGCGTGTTGCCATATCATTACGGTTGTGTGGTAAAATTGACATATGTATACTTCGGAATTCCCTTATTTAGTTTTAATTTTTTACTGGTTTGTAAATGACGTAATTTTTTTTCTAAATGTTTATTTATATTATAATTTAATATATATTGATTATGTAGTTTTTTTTTGTTTTATTTAAACACTCAGTTAATAATTGACACTTTAAAATCGTGCATATAAAAATTATGGCATAATATTTGATCCAAGAGGTAAGTTCAATTTTATTGGTATACAAATTTTTAAAGTCAAGCGTAAAAATGGCTACTAATTCATGGTACTTTTTGTTCAATAAATGAAACTGTAAAATGACAACTATTAAAAAAAACTCCACTGACGACTGATTTAAAAAATGTTTTTGCGTTATTCTCGACAAGGAGTTTATTACTAATAAATGAAAAATTTAGAAAAAATTACAAATTAAGAATCAAATTGAGAAAAAAAATTGTTTTTTTTTTTTTTAAATTTTTTTATGTGTAAAAAAGTTTTTTTAATTTGATCTTTTATGTGTTTTGTCACACTAACCTGTTATATCACGATTATTCCTAGAGATAGCGTCCCACAGGACATTTGTTGGTGCATTACATTAATGTTACAAAATATTTTTTAACAAAAAGCCTTATTTAATAAAGTACAATGATTTGTACTCCGCTTTTATTTGTAAATAAAAAAAAAATGAGTTTTTTTAATTTCGGATGATAAACACATTCAAATAGAGCCGCCAATAACAGTTAGCAATAAATTTCCCAATTCAAAGAAATAAGATTAGTGTATTTTATATTTAAATGTATTTATTTGAGAGAGTTATTTATCAATTGCTCGTACAATATTCTATATTAAATGATATTTTTGTGTTTTCCTTTAGCTATTAAGTTAAAATTAAATATATCGTTTGATTTTATTCCGTTGTTTTATTGACAAATCACGTCAGAAAATACAGTCCTTAGTGTTTGAGTTGGCACTCTGGGAATAAGCGTGCTGTTTTGCCAGATGTGCCAACTCAAGTATCAGGTACTACGATTATCAAAATGCCGTGTCATCAAAAACAAGAGGTTTGTATCACAAATACCACAACACGTCTAATTTGTAGAGATAAAAAATATGCAAATTCATATCTTTTAAAAAGTACTACGTGAAGATTAGCAATAGTTCTTCATTTTTCAAAAATATTATTTATGTCGTAAATATAATTTATTTGATATAATAACTTCTAACAATACAATCACAAAACACAATACAAGTCTTTAAACTTTGTTGATATTACTCCAAAAATACTGTTTAATTAAACACGCGTTTTAACCTTTTGACCGCCGCTGAATGATATTGACGTCACCATGGTGATATCTTTCACCATAAATATGTATCACTACAATGCTTTCGGTATAATTACTTCATTATTTATTGGTAAAGGTCTCATTTCGCAAGTCTACGCATAATAATGTTTAAAAACCGTGAATTGTCAGAATTCGGGCCCGGGCGCTAGTCACGGTATAAAAGGGTTGACGTATGTTTAAGATAACAGGTATTTGAAACACTGCAAGTTTTTTAAGGTTGTTAGTTTTCGTAATATTGTTTTCCTAAATTTTTGTATAATAAATAAAAATAAAAATCTGAATCTCGGTTAACGATTAGGTAACTATTTCAGGAAAGAAAATATATTTCTGATTGTAAAATTTAAATCTAGAACTTATTATAACAGTAATATTTTTAATAGAAACAAATTCATTCACTCGACAGTTGATTACTAACATCCGCGCGCTTGTCAGAAATTGGCGCCATAATTCAAACAGGACGCGAGCGCCAATAAAAGATTTTTAATTATGTCTTTTTTTTTTACAAGAAAATTAATTCGGTCACAAGACGTACTGCCAAAAGATACAAATATAATTTGTACAGATAGGACATTACATGTGCTTTCCTTCGAATAGTTTAAATCGTATCAACAATAGCTTTCTGTTAGTGTAAAAAAACGTTTCCAAAAAATTACTTAATATTATAAATACTTAAAATTATAAACTTAAGGAAACGGTCTAGATGATGAGATAATATTTATCTGATATACTTGGATATAATTGACATTCCTATATTTCGCTTGTATGATATATGTATTTTATTTTAATGCTTTTATTTTATTTATAACTTTATTTAACAATAGAGGGAGTTTATTACAATTTTGGCAAATGTTTTATAACATACCAATACGTCTTGGCGTGGCACAAGTTCGTAATGTCCGGTCTTTATATTCTCAAGTCTTTGATTACGCGACACTAAAAAAACTATACACAGATTAAAAACAGCTTATTATATATTTGTAATCTGTGATTCAAAATAATGTTAACTTCTATTAAATTTAGCGGCGATTGATTTGTTGGTGTAATTATTTTGGCGAATGTTTTATCATAAATCAATATGAACGTATTAAAAATCTTCAACTCAGTTAAATTTATTTATTTCATCTACTAAATGGAATGAGATTGCAGCGTGCTGTGTCCTATTTTTTTTCTTTTACGACAGATGAGTCAGAGACGAAATATAAAATTCTATATTATCGGTACAATATATTTGAAACGTTCGCATGTTTCAATGTAAATATAAAGTTACTTGGCTTCAAATGCAGCGTTGTTTATTAACATCTCACGTTCTAACTTTTTATAACACGTCTTAAAATTTAAAGTAAAATGAAATGCATAATTAATTTCCATTATTTATTCGATACTTTTCACGATAAATTTCTTGTTTTATATAACATTGCCCTCACTAGAGTTATTTATATTTGGCAGGGTATTTGGCGTTTTTACTTACCATAACAATACTGAATATTTCACTCTATTATTGACTGTTTTATACATTTTTCTTTGGTAAGACATTATAGATGTTTAAATACGATCTAGCGAAAACTTTCCAGCCACATTAACAATTCTTATTTTAATGAATACATGTACGTTATAAGAAAAAAAAACATCGTTAATTTAATGATTTGTAAATGCTTAGAAGCGGAAAGTTTCCGCTTTACTGTTGTAACTTTAACCCTCTGTGGGTTTTAGGTGTCCAAACAAATTTTATTTGTATTATTTAAACAAGTAGAAAAAGAACTAACATCTAAAAAGACTATTTAACAATATGTCTGCAAAATAAAAAAAAAATCTGAAAGATAACTGTTTTGGAACTAATCTTTTGGATAATTATCTAAATTACTTACAATACTAAAATTGACACCTAAACGATCCATATAAATTTAATAACACCAGATGTTCTAAGTTACAACGAGAACTTAAAGTGAACAATATTGTACTTAGCTAGTACCGTTTATATAGTTAGAGGCAAACCACCTTTTCATATCGTCTACAACAAACACAACACGTCTTTGTCAACCTCGCGTCGTCGTCTTCAACACGTGCTAACAAATTACGCACAACTAAATCTTCCCAAATATAATACACCTTCAAATTAGTTACAGGAATTCGAAAACATACTTTACATTTTATAAATATATTGATTTGGGAGTTTTTAGGCATAATTATGGTCATAAATTATGGAAAACATATCAAAAATCCGATTAAGTATAAAAAGCAAAATGACAAAATGAACACTTAAAAGCCAGTCGACGTTTGAATAGTAAGCATAGATTATATAACATTACAGCAGTCGATTTAAGTACATTAAAGTGAGCAGCTAAATATTCAAATAAGTAAAAAATAACACCTCATAATTTAATGACAGATGCAGTGAAATAATCTCAAAAAAATGCAGATTAAAATGCAAGTTAGAAAACATTAGTCGCTCATTTCAATATTCTTTAAATTTAACGTATAAATGTCTTTTGACCCGCAAAAGGTAACAACGTCACATATATCCACATAGGAAGACGTCATTTGGCAAATAGATTTAAATCCAATTTAATGTTTACTCCCATTAATCCTATACAAACGATCTTTAATTAATTATTGCTTTAATTTCTTTTGGTCTATCAAATCCATGGCGGGTGATCATTCGTGTAAATGATAAGTTGTGTGCTATCCGTGTGCTTATCTCCGATTACCAGCTAGAATAGATAGAAATAAAGCGTCTCCACAAACAGTTACTACGAGCAGCGAAACTATCAGTAAAATACGTCTAAAAGATGAACACTAGTTATCCTAACGGGATCGCGTCTGTCGACTTCACAAGGCCTGCGGTAAGATTCCTCCTGAGATCACGTTCTTATACTTTAAGTACATTCTATTATTGCGTATTTCCAATTGCACTTTTACGATTGCAACGAACAGATGAGAGAGTCTTTGATACCTTCGATTCACACCACAAATACATAGTCCAGAGCGAGCGCGGTCAGCCGGGCCGGGCGCGCCTCACACGGGCGGCTCCAGGTGGCGCTGCAGAGACGTCAGTCAGGTGTGGAACACCCACCCTGGGATCGGAGGTCACGCGTCCGGGACTCCGTGAATGTGGTGCTGGTAGTTGTGGTTCAGCTTGTTGGCGAACTCGTGCATGATGTCCCTGAAGATGACCGAGTCGAGGTTCTCGCCGAGTATATAAAGCAGGTACCAATCGCCCATCTTGCTGCGGCGCACGATTGTGTCGACGTTGTCGCGCCGCACGAGCCGGAAGCGCATGCGCATCATGTAGACGCGCATGCGCGGCGAGAAGATGATCACTAGCCGGTACACCAGCGTGATGAAGGTGAGGACGCCTAGGATGACGAACCAGAACCAGAGGAAGACGTAGATCTTCTCGTTGACGACATTCAGCGGCAGAATGCAGAGCGCGTCGTGCCGCTCCACCTCGCCCGATGAACCGAACTTGTTGAACAACGTGCATTTCACCATTCTGAAACATTAACAATATATGAGTTTGTTATTTTTAAATACAGTAATATACTAAGTACTTTAAATAAAATTAATATAATCAGGCTGATAGAGATGATTATGGGCGACCGCAAACAGAGCGGCGGCGAGCGATGCGGGCTCTTACAGCAACCACATTTACAATCCAAATAATGGATTGTAAAAACTAATAACCTTAAAAAGAACTCGCAATATCCCTCAACGAATGAATACATTCACTCGTAACTCTATTTACTTACTACCATCAAACTAGTTAACATGTACACAATATTGTTGTCTTTGTTTTGTCAAAGAATATAAAAGGGATGACAATCTTTGTCTATACTAATGTTTTAAAGAGTAAAGATTTGTATTTTTAAGTAACTAATAAACTCAAAAACTACTGGAGCGATTTCAAAAAATTATATTTCTATAGAAATCTACATTAACACTTAGTGACAATTTCACGCGGAAGAAGTTGGGGGAAAAAGCTAGCATAAAAAATATCAATGTAGTGGAGTTTAACGGTAATATAAACTTGAGTTACATATATAAGTGTAAGTGGGTGTGTGTGGGTTACCTGGGGAAGACATATATCATGGGGTCGACTCGGTCCTCCTGGTCGGACTCCATGTACGCAATCACCTTCAGCCCGAACGTCATGAACTCGCCGTCGAAGAACCGGTTCATCAGGAACATTTGCCCTACATAACAACAGATTATAAACTAACTGGAATAGTGTAACTGTCTGTTAGGGATCACTTCGGGAAAAACTTTATGGCTATAGTAAATGATATTAAAAGCATTTTGAGGTTTCATTGACTCCAACACCGTCTAAACAAACACTAATTAGTTTAAATTTGATGTGAGAAATTTATACTGCTTAACCTTTGAACATTTGCATTATAGCGAGGTTCAACAACACAATACTAGAACTACGATATCGAAGATAGGTTCATTCGCAAATTCTTCACTCATTTATCTTTTATGAAGTTGGTCTTTTGCTGTATATATACAGAATGATTCAAATTCAAATTCATTTATTACATGATATGATAAAGAGTTTCACAGATTTATGTATTGTATCATACCAATACAATAGTAAGATTAATGTTTTTAAATTTGAATTCCTTTTATAGCTTCGAAAATCCAAACTGAATTATCGCATTCGGTTCAAAACGATTTATTAAAATGGGTTTCATAATATAAAAGTGTCAGTGCACGTCGTTGGTTTTTTCAATAAACCTTTCCGTTTACTTCCGGTAGTTATTTTTATTTTTGATGTATTAATAAAAATAAGGCCACTGTTTGCTGACGAAAGCTGTCGATGTCATTCTTAGGAGGGCTACGAAATAAGTGATACGTCTGTATAAATTTATAACAGCAGTATGGCAGCTAAAATGCTTTACTCCGTTGTTAAAACACTTATACTAAAACTATTTACATATTAACAGTATTATGTAATTGAAGTCTATTTATTTCTACATCTCGTTGTTAACATAATTCTTCGATTTCCCGCGCGATTCTCTTTTCACCTCTATCTTTTTTCATAATTCAAAAGGCAAAGGTTCTTAGTGGCCAGTATGCCACCTCTTTGGCAGAATGTTTAATACTACTACTACACTCAAGAACGTCAATACTTGGCACATAGTCTATTAAATAATTCCGGACTACGAATACGTTTTAATGAACGCACCAATTTTAATTTTTTTTCTAAGGATGATAATGCTTTTGAACAGTATACTATGTAAAATGCTCTTGGCAGTGAAAATGCACACAAGTAGATTGTGTCAAAAAGATATTTACCTTAAATTTCGATTATATAGGAACATAATTATGTGAAAAATAAGCGGCAAAATGAATACCGAAAAGTCAATTTCGTGGCCCGATTTTTTGCCAAACTTATATCAGTAGCCATCTGTGGTGCGAGCGGGCTTGAATCACAAGTACCTACTGGTACCTACTGGCCGTAAGTTGTAAATCATAACATAGAACATTAAAACTATCCCTTCCCTTATTGAACAATACTTCTATTATATTTCTAAAATAGGTTTTTGAACCGCATTACAATAATCTACCTATTTTACTAATAAGGAAAGGATGAGAAAGAGAAGTGGAAATGGTTTGGGCAGAAGAAAATGATTTGCTACATTTTAAGATTCGGTCTGTAAGTAGTTTTCACTTGATTATTTTATAGAATTTAGGTACTGGCTGCTTAATTGTTTACAACCATTTAATCTGTAAAAAAAATTTGTTCTTACCTATAACATTGATAAGGGCGAGCGACTCGCAGAGGTAGTACCTGTAGGCCCACCAGTTGTGGTACCTCAGGTTCTCCCACAGGTAGTCCAGGATCAGTTTCTTCTTTGTCTTCTTCTCTATCTCTGTGCAGACCCCGACGTCGAGGTCCATCATAAGGGCGCGTATCTTGCCCCCCTCCCAGGACTTCCACAGCCAACGCGGCGCGTAGAACAGCATCGCCTGTAACAACAATATACAGTAAGACAGTTTCATACCTTTATTTTTTGGTGTAACATTTAAAGAAAAATCTTTCAGAGTTCCATAAGGTTAACACTATTTTTTTATTTAAATTAAATTAATAAAATGGATAACGCCTTAAATAAACATGTAGCAAATTCACAGTTTTTAGATAAATTACTGTTCCTATTAAGATAAAATGTTTCGGGAAGTATGTTATAGAATAATTAGTCAACTCTGAAATCTTTCCAAGTTGACGAATTAAGTTGTATTTATAAATATTTTGTATTTTTATTGATATATAACATCATAATGCATACACACAAATAAATAAAACAAATCTCTAAGTGATTCATGATATGAGTTACTCTAAATAAAACGTTCTAAATCAAAAGCAGATATTTTGGCGTAGCGGCTGCTTCGACCTGAGACCGCGTACGAGCGTACACGTTGCAAAATAGACCCATTTTAAAGGCGGCAGAGCTGCAAACGCATCTGTTGACGCTACGCCAATAAATTCGTTCGGCTAGACGATGCCATAAAACAGCGCTTTATGGATATGAAGTATTATCGGAGTTTTCATCGCGTGCGTTTCAATACTACTATTTATTTAGGACGCCAATGTTTTTGCTGGCCGTACAAGTTTTGCAAACGATATCTCAATTAAACTTAAGTCTTTAGTCTGCCGCTAGATGGCGTTAGTTGTTTACTAATCCATGCTATGGAAAATGTGGGAAAACCGCATAGAAAAGAAAACTTTGTAATATATTGGAAATGTAAGTTGAAAATTGGAGAGAATTCTAGAATGTTTCCAAGTTATACTTTTATACAAAGTTTGTTCAACCATATTTTTATTTAGTGACAAAATTTACTAGTTTTTAATACAAAATCTATTATAAAACGGCATAATTATAATGTAAACTGATTAGTATTAGAGTTTGAGGTTCGCGCATAATCTGCCGTGACTAACAAGCGCTGAGGCAGTTGACCTTTTGTCTTGTTAGTTAGACATCAAGTGTGTAGTTGGCCTTAGATGTTTCATCGCCGCCCGAATACAAAACCTTTAAAAATAAACATACACTTGGCTGATAAACAACAAACATGTATTTACACTCTAATATTACAATAAGCTGGCAACACTTATGATAAAACAAATTAATTTGTTTATGCTTAATTGCTATATTAATTTCTTCCACTTTATTTGTAGTCTTGAAGTCAGTTCTTGTTTGAAAAGAGATATGCTGCTGTTGATTATAGTGTAAAATAAAAATAAGATCGTGTAGTTATTATACATACGACACACTTGAATGTCTATCTTAGAGTGTTGCGATACGAAGTGTGTTCAAGTAGTGTTTACATCTGAGCGAGCGCCGCTCGGCTGTGAAGATAAATGTTACCGCAACGAAGACATTGACGTGCGTTAACTTTAGCTATTTTTATTTAAATAAAAGGAAATAAAAACACACACCTTTTACTGAATTAAAGAGTATTGAAAAGTTGCTAATCTTCGATATAAGAGTAAAGCAAACCAGAGATTCAGCGTTTTATCGAACTGGCAAGTTTTAGCAAATTAAACAAAAATTTTGTTTCGTTTATTCGAATGTCACAATATTTGAAGTCACTGTTAAATTCTTTATTAATATTTCTCAATTTCCAAATCATTCATTACAATCGTTAACTGCTTAGTTATCGTAACGAAACAATTTCGTCGAAAGCGCAATTTAGTTTGTTCGGATATTGGTTGTGTTTATTTCGGTAATGGGGCGGCGGGGCAACGGGGCAACGGGGCGGCGGGGCAATATCGTCGCACGTGCTTGTAATTGTCGGTTAATATTGCGCCTCGATACGCACTATAATGCACGCACTACACGACGACCCGAGGTGTGACTCACTTGGCACAGGACGCTCGCACACGATAACTATATGTTACAAGTTACTAGCGTTTTTGATCATTAATATTCTACAGATTAAACATATAACACTGAGTTTTTACTATACTAAAATATCATGGTTATCTCTGGTTTCTCAAAGCGAATTAAATTAAATAAGAAATATAAAGAGGACATACTTTGACTTGACACAATCCGCCATTCGCTTACACTTTGCGTGACATGTGAGCGGCTAAACGAGTCGTTTTTCAGCGGGACTCGTGACTTTTTCAGGGTTACGTGTATGTATTGAGAGGAAATTCGTCACACGGAATGAGATATGATTTAATAATAATTATAATGACCTACAAATACCAGCTGCGACGATAAAATTAAAAACCAGAAAACAACGCGAAAGAAAAAAATGTTATATTAGTACGATTTTCAGTATAACGTCAAAGAGATTCAAACAATTATACAAAGAAACCTTTATAGAGAGAATATTATTTCATATATAAGTGGGTCTATTACGAATATTTGTAACAAACGCCTTAGTTACATCACCTTCAATGAAGTCAAAATTAGTATGAGATTTTTGATATATTTTACGCCCGATAGTTCAAGTTTTAATACAAGTTTTTTCGATGACGATACGATTATTGTCACAAATATTCGTGTTAGACCCACAGTATTAGAAGATATTTTACATTAACTATTACATAGCCAATTGTAATCTTACTAATATTATAAATGCGAATGTTTGGATGGATGGATGGATTTTTGTTTTAAGGTATCTCCGGAACGGCTCAACGGATCTTGATGAAATTTGGCACAGATGTACAGCATAGTCTGGAAGAACACATAGGCTACTTACTACGATTTTTTTGTTTATTCCTCGCGGACAGAGTCGCAGGTGACAGTTAGTTAATAATAATGAACTCGT